>NW_024091574.1:0-17915 GCF_014356525.2 Nilaparvata lugens
AGTAGTGTCGAGAATTTTAGGGTATTGTACCTGGATGCTAGGAGACTACAAATGTCATATTTGAAGTGTCCAAAACTCAGCGGTTATCCTTATAGCTGCCATTTTGTTTTTTTCACTTAAAATTTTTATCTCAAGAACGAAATGTTGTATTGATCTGAAATTTGGCATGAATATTTATGCTATAAAGACTCAACTATAAAAAATAAAAAAAAATTTTTCGTTGAAATTTTTCAAAATGGCGGCCATTTTAAATTTTTGATGGCGAATATCTCGAAAACCGTCCATTTTACAGAAAATTTACAAGAGACAAAAAAGTTAGCAAATTTTTTCACGATTCCAATGATACCTAATTTATTAAGATTGGTCGAAGAATAACAGAGAAATTAATTTTTTCGTACTGCATGCATGACCACTTTTCACCATTTAAAGATCAATATTAATTTTTTAATTCCAGATGTATTTAAGATGAAGCTTTGAAACTCGGTATGGCTCCATATGGGCAAACAGATGATTTTACAATGGTTTTCAGATGATAATGTTTGTCTTGTAAAAGTATTGTTGTTTCATTAAAAGTAAAGAACCAGATGTAGTGCTTCCTATTTCTTAGTCTCACGTTTCCTAGGTCTTATTTCTATCTTAAATTTCCAGTTTCAATATTTTCTTACGTTGCTTCTACACAAATATTTAATTATTGTAATGGAATTTAGTTCGCTGGAGTACACCGATATTCACTTCATGTATGGAGCAGCTCTTGGCAATGCGACCGAAGCAAGAAGAATGTATGCAGCTGCATTTCCAAACCGCCGTCTCCCTTCCGACAAGGTGTTCACAAGAACTCACAATCGGCTGAGAGAAGTTGGTTCATTTGAACGGAACAGGGTAATTGCTGGTAGGCCTCGAGCAGTTCGAAATGTTGCTTTTGAAGAGGAAGTATTGCAGAAATTCGATTTCAATCCTAGAACGAGTACGAGAGCAGTTGCAAAGCAAATCAATTCAAGTGCTTCTTCTGTGTGGCGTGTACTAAACAAGGAAAGACTTCACCCCTTCCGCTTTCAAAAAGTTCACTCATTGGTTGAACGCGACTATGAGCCAAGAGTAAACTGTGCCCGTTGGTTTCTTCAGCAAGACATTATCCAACCAAATTTTCTAGAAAATGTGTTATTTACCGATGAGTCCAGCTTTACAAGAGAAGGAATCTTCAACTCTCGCAACAGTCACGTCTGGGCCTTAGACAATCCTCATGAGGTCAAAGTGCGTGGTTATCAGCATAGATTTTCGCTGAATGTTTGGACGGGTATCTTAGGTAATCGCGTGATTGGACCATACATTCTTCCTAATCGTCTGAATTCTCCCACGTACATTACTTTTTTAAGAGACATACTACCAGAACTTTTGGAAGATGTGCCTCTTGCAAACAGATATAATATTTGGTTTCAACATGATGGTGCCCCTGCTCATTTCGGAAATGTTGTTACGGACTTTCTGAACATGACCTATCGTCAGCGGTGGATTGGGCGGGGTGGACCAGTACCGTGGCCCGCACGTTCACCTGACCTCAACCCTTTAGATTTTTTTTTCTGGGGCCATATGAAAGACCTTGTTTACAGCACGCCAGTAGAAAACGAAGAAGACCTTGTGGCAAGAGTGGTTGCTGCAGCAGGTGCCATTCAAGATGATGAAAATGCTTTTATAGCAGTTCGACGGTCCATGATTGAAAGGTGCAGACTGTGTAATCAAGTTGAAGGACGGCATTTTGAGCAATTGCTGCATTAGTATCAGTGAACCGATTTGAGTGAAATTAATATTTTTCAATGTAAAATAAAATTTGGAGGAAAGTTATTCTTGTATTTCTGTAATAAGAACGGTTTTCATGAAATTATAAAAAAAATTAATATTGATCTTTAAATGGTGAAAAGTGGTCATGCATGCAGTACGAAAAAAATTAATTTCTCTGTTATTCTTCGACCAATCTTAATAATTAGGTATCATTGGAATCGTGAAAAAATTTGCTAACTTTTTTGTCTCTTGTAAATTTTCTGTAAAATGGACGGTTTTCGAGATATTCGCCATCAAAAATTTAAAATGGCCGCCATTTTGAAAAATTTCAACGAAAATTTTTTTTTATTTTTATAGTTGAGTCTTTATAGCATAAATATTCATGCCAAATTTCAGATCAATACAACATTTCGTTCTTGAGATAAAAATTTTTAAGTGAAAAAAACAAAATGGCAGCTATAAGGATAACCGCTGAGTTTTGGATACTTCAAATATGACATTTGTAGTCTCCTAGCATCCAGGTACAATACCCTAAAATTCTCGACACTACTTCTGAAACACCCTGTATAAAAGCCGTCCAACTATTCAGTACTCTTACTTATCCGAGGTCTAGTGGATAGAGTGCTTGCGTAGCAGCTTAGAGATCCCGGGTTCAAACCCTTCTCATTACCAAACGTTTTTTAACTAGATCACTCCCGTGTTATCGGATGGGCACGTTAAACTGTCGGTCCCGGCTGAAGTATGACAGTCGTAAGACCCATTGACGGCTTAAATTATATATTTAGGCGATGGGACCTTCCTGCAAGGGACTCCCCACCAACAAAAGCCATACGAATTTACTTTTTTAGTATTCTGCTTTTTTAGAATAGATTTTATAGACTACCTCTACGATTTCCACAGCTATTTATTCTCAAAACTAACTATCGTTATCACACGCTGCACCAAGAAAACCTTTGTTCAAAAAGTCCCCATTATGATTATATAGTCCCCACTACATATAGGTTGGTCCAAGATATCTATATATTACTATAATCTACACTATACACTCCCACAGGACACACTATACAATACATTATATAACACACTCCCACAGGATCTGACAAGCAATCCTAATATGAGACTGGATTTCTGGCGCAATTTTGAAGCCCTCTTATCAAATTTATGGGCTTTAGGTGAACTAGTGGACAAAATTTGAGAATTTTCTGGAAACAAAGCTGAGAAAACACGGCTTAACTCTGGAGAAGCCAATTTTGTGTTCAATTTTTAAAGTTCTCTTGAAATTCAATTTTTAGACCTCTGATAAGTATTTGAGGAAACTGATGAAACAGAAAAACACCAAATTCATATTTATCTATGTCATATAGTCTTGAAACTTGAGACCCGATTAGGAGAACATTGTTGGATCTTAGCTAAGCCTGGACAAAAAATCACCAAATGAACATTTCCGAGAATCCGACTTTCGTAGTTTTCTCAAATATTAGAAGTCACAGAAGCCGCTGCAAAAACTCAAATTTTGGGCGAATGGTAGGCCTATCATTCTCAATTTTTCATTCTAACCGTTTCAAAATTAATAAAATAGCTTCATATTCATCAGGTTACAATTTTAACATTTTGGACAGCGTAGAGCAACTGAGGATAGAGCAAGGAGGATGCTGAAGATTATGCTATAGAGAAACTCTACTTGTAAAACTCCAAGTTAGTGCTTTATTAAGTAAAACTCTCATACTTTCTAGTGGCATTGAAAATATTTTGAAATTATACTTTCAGGGTAATGTGTTGCTGTACACATTACATATCATAGAAGAATTGATACACTACAATTTGATACATGGATTTTAAGAATTTGAAGAATTGATACATGGATTTTAATTCATATACTTGCTTAATCGTGATGCTCAAGTATTGAGAAAATGCCCTTACACGAGCCATCGCATTTATATAAGGGTGACCTGAATTGTAGGAGTATAGTACACATTTAAAAGAATATGGTAACTGAAACTGATTGAAGAAAGATAAAACTTTGTACGGTACTAAGGTAATTTGATCGGAGTTTGAAAATATCCACTCATCTTGAAAATTGATTAACTGAGAATTCATGCTGGTTAAAATTCATGTTATCATCACCAGTGAACAGAGTGGAGAATATTCCAGTTTCTTCGCTTCATTTATTCATCCATTCATACAATAAGTACATCATCAAAATGATAGGGAGAGAAAAATAAGGTAACCTTGTGCTATTCCTCTCCAAATTTAGATAGGGTTACACAATTTATTGGTTGTTCAGGTTGAATCGTAATAGAAAGATACTTCACAAACTCTGACCCTCACATTTTTCAATTAGCCTAAACGATGGGAAAGATAGCAGATATATCATATGTAAGACAATGCCAGGACTAGGCTTGAAGGTAACCTGATTAAGAAACCGAAGAAAGACCATTATAATAGTGAATAAAGCAGAGGAGCAGTCAGATTTTCATATTACTGTATTCATACATTTTTTGCTCTTATACTCAAATGTATCATTCATGAAGCTCGTGAAAGTAGATCACATCATGTTTTATGCTTCCTGCACAAGATCTTGAGAGCTAAAAGCCCAAATATCTCGCAGTGGAGTATCGCTATTTGAGTGACTATGGTCGTGGTGGAACGCGGATGGATCCCATTTATTGGCTGTCCCAACTCACAGGACTGCTAGGTCGTTCCTTGTGACCACTAGAGGCTCATGGAATTCTCTGCCTGATTGAGGGATATCATCGTTCCAGCGAAGGCTTCTCTTCCAATATTCAACTTTAAAATCTGCATAAACTAGTAGTTCTGTAAACAGTAGACCTCGCGCAGTTTTAAACCACAGCCTCCTCTCATATTGTCCATCAGAGTAGATCCCGTCTGTATGTCATGTTGGCGAGAGATCGGTGTGAAAACGGCTAGTGACTGTTGAGGTTGGTGTATCAAAAATGCTAGCATCAAAAGCTAACCTCTTCAAGATATAATGGCAACAGATCAGCCCGAGTTGAAAGCAGAGAAAGGTCGAGAGAAAATACTTTCAGGCGTAAAAAAATACTTGCGTGTGTAAAAAAAAAATTACTTTCAGGCGTGAAAAAAATACTTGCATGCAATTAATAGGTAGTCCAAACTACAGCTGCTATTGCATGCGTTATTGCATGCGCTATTGAATACGTTATTGCATGCGTTATTGCATGCGCTATTGCATACGTTATTGCATGCGTTATTGCATGCAATTAATAGTCCAATCGACAGCTGATTATAATGAATAATTCTATAGTCTGATTTTTACGGTAATATTGGCGGTTGAAGGAGACTCCTTTTCTTTTTGTATTATCCTTTAAATGAATAATTTCAACAAAACCTTATATATACGTCGACGCGAAATTCAAAAAATGTTGAACATACATGTCATATTTCATGAAATCTATTGCCGCGTTTCTCCGTAAATGCGGAACATAGGCTATAAACATAAAGAGAAATGCAAAACCGTCGACTTGAATCTTAGACCTCACGTCGCTCGGTCAATAAATAAATATATAAAGTATATTTATATATAGGTGAATAGGCCTGCAACTGACTTGCTAATTCTATGTGTTGATGCCTTCCTGTTGAAGAACAATGTTCAACCACCTGTTGGAGAAACCTGATTCTACCTGCAAAAAAGAGCCATCCTCTCTTATGTCGGAGCCCTTTAGTCCCAGAAAGTGCTGGTTCCAAAAAGTGTTGGTCTCAAAGATTCTAGCACCGTCTCATTTATTTGTTTGATGTTATATTCGTAATGTATGTTTTATAGTGTGTAAAGTATTGTATTGAAGCAATTCAATATTCTATTCCACTTTACTTTACTCTGATCACACGTCAGAGTACGATATCTCTTTTTCTACTCTTCCCCTTATCCTCTTGAACACTTTATGGAAATAACTAGATTATTAACTTCAAATATCTAACAAAACAAACCAATCACTGGTTTTCAGTTATATTTTCCAATGTTACCAGAGTTGTTCATTGACTTTGAATTTGACATAAAGGGTTTATTGTAGACAGCTTCACACAGTTCACAGTTTTATCTACTATGTGTTATTTTAAAATGTTTAAATTTTCAGCTCGACACTCTTCATCGTTTTTGCCTGAATAAACTTAACCATACATTTATACTCGTACAGTATATTTATGATACTGTACAGTTCAACTCGAGAAATGTATGTATTTTTGAAGGTACTGTATTGTATATATTCAACAAGCATCGTACCGGTATCTCACCTTCCCAGATCATTTAAGGATTTCAGTTGGCTCTATTCAATCAAGCCACCGATAGTGAGAATCATAGAATCTCTGTAATCAGGCTACGACATCTTCTGTTAAATTAATAATGTCAAGAGTGTTTCTTATGTTTCCATCATCAATTTCTAATTTTATCAATACAGTAAGTAATACTGTATCTGCTTGTAAGATATATTTATACTTTGGTACCTTTTCCATGTCTGTATCATTGAAAGGGTTCATGAGAAAATAAATTTTCGAAGTTGAAAAACTTGTCTATCACGAGTTCAAGCCCGACTTCCAGAGGCGTTTCATCAATCTACGTAAGTACAGGATAAAGGCCTCTTCACACTTAGCTACGCTACGCTGAAATACGTCTTATCTCCCAATGTTAAATCCAAGCTACGAATCTTTCCCGTTCACATCAGCTTTCAATATTGAGAGATAGGACGGCTACGTCAACCGAAGACGTAACGTATTTCAGCGTAGCGAAGCCAAGTTTAGCTTGAACCTTAGCATAGATAGTCATAAATTATTATAAGATTGAATACTGCAAAACATAATTTATTGAGGAGTTTAGCTTAAACCTTAGCATAGATAGACATAATATTATTATAAAGATTGAATACTGCAAAACATAATTTATGAGGAGTTTAGCTGAAACCTTAGCATAGATAGACATAATATTATTATAAAGATTGAATACTGCAAAACATAATCTATTGAGGAAAGCTTGAGTATTTCTAAATTTTGAATTCATGCCTTACTCCATATTTTTTGTGATACGGGAAGTTTCTAGTTTTTTATTATCAACTCATATACCAAGATGTTTTACCCACAGCAAAGCACTTGAGAGCACAGTGACTCTTCAGTCTTTAAGACTCTTTCATTACAAAATAAGAAGGAAAAATAATTCACTGATATTTTAGATGTTGAGAAACATACATAAAGAATAGTCAGTGAAGTTTTTCTCACAAATGAAGGAGCTATTCATTCAAGAGCCACTTCAAACTGCTAATAATTGACTAAACGTAAGCAATAATATTGTTCAAACAATTGTCATACGGTACCTACCACTTCATTCATTGCTCGTTAGACGTTTCTCCATCTATGACTGCTCCTTGGGCACTCTTTTTTAGAGACTTCTCGAATAGTTCTCAATGAAGAACCTCCAGACTCCCGCTGCGTTAAACCATTACTTTTCAAGCTCAGCGCATGAATGGTTGTAAAACGTTCACTTCTTCACGTCACAAGAAGATGAAAAATATATTAATGCGAAATAACAATCAATGTGATTCAAGTAGCCCACTTGAAGTGGGTATAGGTAAAGTAGCTATTCATTGTGCTCATTAAGTATGAAAAAGAAGAAGATTAAGAATTAAAGACTAAGAAATTGTCAAAAACCACAGATTTATTGATACTTAGAAAGTATCAATAAAGGATGATATAATTGTTTGATAAAACCACGATTTATTGATGCTTAGAAATATCATCCTTTATTGATACTTTCTAAGTATCAATAAATCTGTGGTTTTTGACAATTTCTTAGTCTTTTCATTCAACATTTCTCTGAAACTTCAAGAGTAATAATAGAATATAACAGAATCGGAATGTACTGGACTGGTTTACTATAGAACTGGTTCACTATAGTTTTCTTTTTAATGAGTGATCCAGTAATAACAGATCATAGACCTCAAGAACAAAATAACTAATAATAATATACACTTAGGGCATATAAATGAATAATATTCAATTTTTCTTGAATTGAACGGTCTTGAGTTATGAGAGATAGGCTAAGAGATTAAAAAGTAAATTCCTGTCGAGTTTTGTTGGTGGAGAGTCCCTTGCGGCAGAAAGGTCCCACCTTGCCTGAATATATATTTATAGCCTAGGCTTAATATTCAAGCCGTCATTGGGTCTTGCGACTGTCATACTTCAGAGATTGATAAATAAGTAACTGCTTTTATTGCTTCATAAGGTATTTTGTCAAAATGAATGTATTCTTTGATTCCACTTTTCATTACAAGCTGCTAATTGATGAATCAATGTGAACTCTTTTTGAACGACAGCAGTCTAATTTAAAGTAGTCCTACCTATAAAAACAAACCCTACCGGTACTACCTATTTGATGAAGCGCTTTTCAGACCATTTTGTCCATCTCCAACAGCAGAGTCTCTCCAGAAGTGTTGTCTCTTCAACAGTCAGTGTCGTCAAATTATAATAGTATATGGAAGCGCTCCACCTCCATAAGTACCCCACCTAATAACGTTCATGAGTATTTACATGAAATTAGGCTGTCGTTAAAACAGTGCTCAATTGATTGAAAATCAATTTCAAATTTTCTGAACATTATGGGAGAGCTCTGAATTATTCGACTTGAATCGAATAGCATCATTATCAATTACTATTCATTAAATTCCATAACTTTTTCAGTTGGTAAGTGTACTGGAGTAGGATTAGCTACCATACCAGAAATTCTATGCTAATAATAGAAAATCGCATTTTTCGTTGTGTAAAGCCCTTTTCTTACCTCAGCAAGAGCTAACCTTTTCTACACACTCCTAAGAGTCCAAACAGTAACACTACATGCAAGAATATTAAGGAGATCTTCATTCTATGGATGTTAACAAGATTGAAGGTTATTCCTATTCTCTATAAATCGTATTAATTACGTATTAATACTCGATAATAGGAATATCTATTTTCTTATAATATCCATATACTATTAATATTTTTAATAGAAATGGAAGTGAAATTTACTCTGCCCTTAACATATTATTTGTGGAATCAATACAAGAAAATGTTAGATGAATAAAGGCGAACGCACACAGTTACAGACTGACGTGTGTTGATCTGCTTGAGAAAAATCAAACGTCTGCATGCAGACGTGAGCAGATATAATATGTAGACAGACGGACGTCTGCATGTTGCAACATATAAACTCCTGGGAGTGATTTTTCCCTCCGTCTGCTTGCATACGTCCCTATGTTGATGTTTTCGTTTGCATATTTAGTTGGTATCAAGATTTTTTATGTATAAATTGTTTAGAAACTCAGAAAAAATTCAAATCGTGAGAAGTGAATTTATTTGTAGCTATATGTATTGATTCCTAATTCATTAAAATGATAGCAGGAATCAATCACATTATATATAAATCGAGGAAGATAGAACGTTTGTCAGTTGTATCTTTGAAACCTATCACAATAATAAGGGCTAGACCATACTAAGCGTTGTCAGACGGTGTTTCCAGAGTCGGCAGAGCAGGAAGCTCTCCGATTGGCTGATTGGGCTGGTGCCTCAACAAACGCTTGAAGAAACGTTTAATGTGGTCTGGCCCTGAAAACGTCTACAAAAAGTGGTTTCTGTAGGCTACCAATTTTAATAAATCGAACACATAATCGCAGTTACTGTATTGTCTTAGGCCCGGTTGCACAAAAGCCGGTTAAATTTTAACCGTTATTAATCCCAAGAGAGCCAATCAGAGAAGGCGTTTTTGAAGAGACGGCTTCTCTGATTGGTTCTCGTGGAATTAATCACGGTAAAAATTTAACCGGCTGTTGTGCATCCGGCACTTGGAGTCTACATCAACATGTAAATGGATGAGAGTAGTGTATGGTAAATGAAATACATTTTTTATAAAAATACTGTTTAATTCGTAAACTTTTCATCTATCAGTGCGTGTTTGCTCAAGGTATATGAATGTTTCAAGTGAAGTGAAGTCTTGTGGGTTGTTTTTGATGATGAGAGGTGTGAAAATTTTTGGTGAACGGTAAGCTGAGAAGTTAACCGTGATGGTATCCACCGTGGTTATTGTGACCGCCTCCGTGGTTGTTGTGACCGCCTCCGTGGTTGTATCCGCCGCCTCCGTGGTTGTAATGTCCGCCTCCGTGGTGTTGTTGTCCGCCTCCGTGGTTGTATCCACCACCGCCTCCTCCGTTGCGGGGCAGTGGTTCAGGCTCGGGGGCGGCCATTGCTGAGCAAATCAGCGCCACTGCTACCTGAAATAGCACAGAATATCATTCAGCGACATTTTTCACAAAACATTTCTTCAACTTTGTCAAAAAAGGACGAGGTATTCTCTGATAATAGCACATAATATCATTCAGCAACATTTCTAATTCCAATAATTATGATTGTATGGTGGGAGATGTTGTGGTATTTCTCCATAATTGAAAGAATAAGATGTTGATGTTGTCAATACCACTTTAATCTATTCGAAAATTAATTCATCTTACAGAACCAGGTTTCATGGTAACACCTACCACATCTTCAGCTGAACTAATGAAACACATAAGCAGTGTTTCCATGGTGTTACCATGAAACCTGGTTCTGTGTAAGATGAATTAATTTTCGAATAAATAAAGTGGTATTGACAACATTAACGTCTTATTCTTTCAATTTCATAGTTCAAAAAACGAATTATTAACTCGCAGTCCGTCATGGATAGCAAAATAGAACAGTATTTCTAATTTGTCAAAAAGCATTATTAATATTAGCTCAACTTTCATGAGACATGAGATTTAATGACATCTTGTTATTAACAATTTCATGATGATCTATTTTTATTTTTTTATTATTATCAATAACTATAATTATAATTTGTTGTTATTTGTTTGTTCAGTTTTAAAATTTAAGACTGTTAGAAATTACATTAATGTTTCAGTTTCTACACAGATTTGGAGAAATAAATCATTTTCCATGAGACATATATTTATATTGTTAAAATTTATGTTAGTTACCGTATTATAATAAAATTATCTCTAATAACTTGATAGCTATTATCATAAAGAAAAGATAAAGCATATAAGAAGATATATCCCATGGTATAGATTGTTTATATTCCAAATTTCAAGCCGATTTTTTAAACTCAATCCAATTACTGGCAACTACTGTCTATTATTAATGTTGAAAGAATAAGACGTTGATGCTGTCAATACCACTATATTTGTTCAAAAACAATTTTCATTACACTCCCATACAATCAATTATTATTAATGTTTTGGCCGGGTGACTGTGGAAGAACGGCACTGTATGAGAGACTACCAACCTCACATAGGAACTTTCACGAACAAAAACGACGTATACTAGGACTATGAAAAATAAATCCGACTATCGGCTTGAGTTACCAGTGAAATTTGGAACATAAGCGCCCTATACCATGGGATATCTTTGTATGCTATCTTTTCTCTGTGCTGTTATTTAGAAAAGTTTTGAGAAAGTTCCATGCAGTTTTAAGGGAGAGGTTCATTTACACTGCAACAGCATTTCAGAAGTTTCACGTAAAAATCCGTTCAAAAACCCCTGATTTAATCGAAAATAATATATTTGTTTATTTCAAGTTATAATTAAAACCGATTACATAGAATTTATTGATAGGAATGACAAAAAATATTAATAAACCACACATTCTCATCTTTATGATTAGTCTATTTATAGTCATCTTATTCGTTTTTTTAGATACACGGTGTCTGTGTATGTGTCTAAGATATTGTTACTACAATATCAATCACTAGAAAACTAATATATTTCCATACACTGGTCTGAGTTTGCTATAGATTGACAACAGTGTAACATAACAACAAAACAGGTTTTTCAATAACTCATGCAATAAATATGAGTGGTTTGGATTATTTCAAAAAATATTTCTATTCAATACCGTATTTATGTAAGGTAGGTAGCCTAAGGCCTGCCACAAAATTTCTCCTCCACAATTACGCACATAGAAAGTTGATAATCCGGCTACTTTCACAGTGCAAAAATAATGAAACCAATCATGAAAGTATTAACTCAAGTATAACTTGAGTAATTCATCACAAATTAGGTTATTGAAATATAATAACAAACAATTTCTGATAAGTAACAGTAAAAAAAAACATGATCAAAATCCTAATAAAATTCTACTTTCTTGACTATATTTATCAGAAGCTACTTCACTTTGAGATGTTGTAATCAATATTATTTACTGAATATTCCACTTGAAAATATATACATAATATTTAGTTGATAATGAATAGAAATTTTGTGAATACCACAATTACCACTGAAAAAAAGTCAGGGCTTTGAATCGAGCTCTGATCTCATCAGAGTCAGTAGAATGCCTTCATGGCTTTGCAATAAGTGAATAGAGAAATTATTCTCTATTAATAAAATAAAATAGATCACATTTTTTGAGTAAAGTATTGTAAAATCCACCAAGACAAATTTCTTTTTTCTATTATGTATTATTTGCATGCGTTAATAATTTGAAATTGAGTGATTTTATTTGAATTATAATGCTCTTCGAGGTAAAGATTTTTCATTATTCGTTGTAAATAGTATTATTATTTTCTTCTCGATGTGAGAACCCCATAGAAAAATCTCGTCCATATTAATGACATACGAAAATCAACAACATTGCATTGACATGAAGAAACAAGTAATTTAATTGTGAATTACAATGAAAATCTCTTCTCTCTGTAGTTACCGTATAGAATATGAAATGAAATATTTATCATAAAATGTATAATATAATTTGATAAAATAGCCAATAGGTTTTGAAATCAATCAATAATTGACTTTCAAGTAATTCGGGTGACTTTGACTGCTGAGGACTTCTATATTAATATTTTATAAAAGTCACCTTTCCAACATTCTTGGACACAACCAATGGTATTCCTATTTTTTTAAAATAATAAGATAGATTTTTCTAGTATGATTCAGAGGTACAAAAGGATAACGTTAACTGCTTTGTTGAATAATATATAGACAAGGATAGCAATACCAATGTTAATCAAATTATAACGTGAAACGCACTATATAGGGGTTGAAAATATACCGGTGGTCGTTCAACAAATTCTTCTTTATTATATTAAGCTGTATATTGCTTGGAAATTGAACAATTCGCTTATAGTTTATTCATGTACAGTGCTATTTTGTTTTGTAGGCTACCACTATGGGTCTTGTTAGACTCAGTGGAAATGTCATATTGTATAAATAAATAAATTCAATAAACAAGGATAGCAGTATCAATATTAATCGATACTAATGCATTAATACAATACTAATGCAATAAGGTCTTGCAAGACCTGGCAATACATTGTCATTTGTGATAAAGAATCAATCAATCAATCAATACTTTCTTCAATGTTGTTTTCCATCACGAACTGCTTATTATTAAATCACTTTTTGCTATTAGAAAAAAGTGATTCAATCAATACTGTTCTTATAACGTGGACCTCGACTATAGGGGTTGAAAGTAGTAGCCTATATCGGTGGTGGTCCATCGAATTCATCTCTATTAAAACACACTGTATATTGTGTTGAAATTGAACAAATTTTATATTACTATTGTAATATACTTTTCAATGTGATAGAATGGGCTAGTATGTATAGGTACTTACAATAAGAATGAAGTGTTGACGCGCCATCCTGGTTCAGTAGTAGAAACAGAGAATGTTTGCAAAATGATGAGAGGAAAGCGACTGGTTAGACACGGCGGGTGTACCAGTTTATATATGAACGGCTACGATTCGCGAATAACCGCTAGCAGGTTGAAGCAGGTCGTTGACAGAATGAACTTGTAACACCAGAATCAGGGATCGGGGTGCTCCTGAGAAATGGGTGAGCAATAAAAAAAAACACACCGAGAAAGATGAGATTGAAAGGAGTCCACTCACACACACGCACAAACCTGATTGCTGCATACGCACAAACCGGTCTGCCAGCTACAAATTTCTAAACAAAATTATCCTTTATCAATAATTACCTAATCAGGATAAATGGTTTTGGCGATATGCTAAACGATGACCGCGAATCTTGTTACCAAGAAAACAGCAACAAGGAAAGTTTGGCAAAAACTTTCAATCAATTGATAGCCCAACTACCATTTCCAAAATAGTTTATTCAAATAAACTTAATTCAATTGTAAATGGAAACACTTCTGAAACAGCAACAAAAGTTACAATAACAGAAATAAAAATAGAAATTTAAGTACCCTTTTTACTTTCCTTGTCCTATTACCATAGGTAAGGAAAGTATTGCTTTCCAAAAAAATAAGATACCCTAATTTCATGTTTTCTATACGTTTCAAGGTCCCCTGAGTCCAAACATGATTTTTTAGAATTGTTTACTCGCAGTATGTTTTGCGGCTATGTGAACTTTATTAACTTGATGATGGCATAATGATAGATTGATAGCCAAAAGATGTTGTGAGTAAACAATTCCTAATAAGGGTAGGAAATTGTTATTTTTATTTCTATTTCAAGAGTAGCCCTAACTGAAAAAGACAATTTGATGGCGTTACAATAACATTATATCAATTTCACCAAACTATAGTTTATTGTAAAGAATAAGTTGAGTTTTGGCCCTCCATCCGAAGAAATTACAGCGTTGCTGTAACTCACAACATTACGGTTTATTCTCAGAGGAATAGGAAGGTAAATTTTATTAACATTATTCAATGAAGTTCGAACAATATTAAGGTTTAGAAAAAAATCAACAATTAGTAAGCAGTTCATTCTAAGTCACTTCTTATCTCAGTCATGGGGCGTCGTAATGCGTAATAATTTGATATCAAATTAACAGGGAGAATGTCTCCTTTCTATTGGTGTCTGGATAATTGTTATCCGACCTATAGTTATTTTTTAATTAATGATTATGTTCGTCAATGTCGAGACATTTCAAGCAGAAAACATGAAATTTTCGACATGCTGGTAACTTTTTTGTTTCAAAAGATAAGTGGGTGGTGAAAGCGAGAAAGTTTATCAGAAATAATTGAAATTATTTTTTCAATTGTCAAAAGTGGTCGGAAGATCGTATTTTGGTCTCCAAGGAATTTTAAAATTCGGAGAGTGGTTGCATCAAAACATTTTGATTCATACAAAAAAATACGGTAGCCTATTGCTTACAAAATTGCGAAAAAAAATGATCACGCTACTTATAATAATGAAGACATACTGTAGTTATTTTTCCTTGTAGCCTATTCATCAAGAGGTCAAGAGTAACGCGATTTTCAAATTGCTATAGTGACCTTATAGCTGTTGAGAAAGTTGCAGCATCACGTAAATCGGTGGACTCCTTAATACTAGGTTTAGCACTTATTTTTCCAGAGCTGTTTTTTCTCTTATATCTCACACTTGGTTTAGCACAATAAATTCTGAGACCTAGCAAATACTGTACTACCTATCTATTAAAATTATTGTACTATATTAGGCTAGGCACACACCAGCAGTTAGTCAAGACAAGACTAGTCACGTTTAGTCACAACACTTCACATTGTTGGTTATGATTAGTCTCTATGATTAGATCACTCACACTGATTGGTCATTGCAATTAGACATGTCTTTATAAGCAGCTATGTAAAGTAGCCTACTGTGACTGAACGTGTCTACTTGTCTTGACTAACTTGTGTGTGCCTACACTAACTTGACTAACAATATAAGGTGTAGCCTTATACTGTATATTGTTCTATAAATAGATAATTATATTGTACTAATTAATGTGTCACGTCTGAACGATGTTCTAACCAAAACTTAGGGTGGGTACACACCAGTTAGTCAAGACAAGACTAGTCACGATTAGTCACAATACTTCACATAGTTGCTTCATAAGCAACACACACCGATTACGTAGTCATTGCAATTAGACATGTCTCCATAAGCAACTATGTGAAGTATTGTGACTAAACGTGTCTTGTCTTTTCTTGACTAACTGGTGTTGGCCCAAGTTAAGCACGACATTGTGTTGCCCGCATTAGCAGATCTGCTCAATTAAAATCTTACTATCAGTGCTTAATTTTGCCAGGCAAAAAATTCATACTGAGCTGAATTTTTGGGTTAGACATCGTTAATAATAAAGCCAAATTTTCAAGCATTTGAGCCTCAAATTTCAAGTTGAAATATGCTTGAATCAGTCAACTTTTCACATTTTTGGGCTAGGCATCGTTCATTATTAAGCCAAATTTTCAAGCATTCAAGCCTTAAATTCCAAGTTGAAATTTGTTTGTCATTTATTTTGAGAACGTTTTCACTCATGATAACTAAAGGCAAAGTAGGCTACTATTTTTATTTAGCATGAAATGTATACTAATGTGATTGGAAAATATCCGTTCACTGAGATAAAAAACGAGCAATCTGTAGCCCTTTTGACCGGGTGACCACTTGTCAGGACAAAAACTTGCCGTTATAAATTTGCATTATCCATCTTAATACAAAGTCTCAGGCATGGTTCCAAGTCAAGGCATGTAATTACTAATTAGCCTACATTCACATTCTTTAGCAGAAAAAATCCTCTCAATTTTTGAAAAATTGAGTTTCACTAAGATTCAGCTCTAGATTAAACCAAGAAGCAATAGTGACCAAGCCCCACAAAGCGTTTTTTTTTCAAACGAGTCGGCAAGGCAGATCTCCGACTGGCTCATTGGGTTGGCGTTCGGGAATCGGCTGATAATCAGCCAATCGGAGAGCTTCCTGCCCAACTGACTCGTATGAAAAACGCTTAGTGTGGCTTGGCCCTAGTTCACTGCAGTTTATGTGAGAGAATATTGGCTCCAGCAATTGACAAGCTGTCAATAAAAATATATAGAGTAAAGCAAAAAATGTTTTGTTTCAACAAGGTTTAATTCGCTATGTTTATCAAGTCTCATATAATATATTTATTTATTCGTTGATATAATTACAAATCATATGAATATGATTGGGATAGAACAACAGGCATAGCCCAAAACTATTCTGTTCCCAAATTTTGGTAAATAATGAAATGTCCGAAAAAATAGGTATATGATATATTAATATAATATATATTATTATGGTTTGGGAAGAGACCATTACAAAAACATCACGTGCAATTCGTGAGTATAGTAGCCTATATCTGTGTTTCTTAGTACCTATATTTTGATACTCACTTTCTTGGTTTCTTGTACTTACATGAAAATTTAAAAATCAACCATTTTTCAACATATATATGATGATTATTCGCAACAAATGGAAATGGCTTTAAAGCTGAAACATGTCATGGATATCTTTGATACTATTGAACGTGATATCAAACTGTAAGCCCCATTATATTATTGTAAGACGCTTGAATATAGCATAATTAAAACTATTACCTATTGCAAACCTATCTAAATTAGAGTGGATTACTACATATTAGCCCACAAAGATTACCCCAGTAATGAAGAATATCAAAGAAGTTGACAGCCCTGGTTTGCATTTCAATGAAAGAATAAAAAAACGACTAGCAATCAGATAGACAGTTTTTTTACTTTCCTTGCCCTATTACCTAGCATAGGTAAGGAAAGTATTGCTTTCCAAAAAAATTAAGGTACCCCAATTTCTATACGTTTCAAGGCCCCCTGAGTCCAAAAAAGTGGTTTTTGGGTATTGATCTGTATGTGTGTGTATGAGTGTATGTGCGTCTGTGTACACGATATCTCATCTCCCAATTAACGGAATGACTTGAAATTTGGACTCAAGGTCCTTCCCCTATAAGGATCCGACACGAACAATTTCGAACAAATCCAATTCAAGATGACGGCTAAAATGCCGAAAATGTTGTCAAAAACAGGGTTTTTCGCGATTTTCTCAAAAACGGCTCCAACGATTTTGATCAAATTTATACCTAAAATATTCATTGATAAGCTCTATCAACTGCCACAAGTTCCATATCTGTAAAAATTTCAGGAGCTCCGCCCTATCAATGCAAAGTGTGATTTCAGATTCCCAGTTATCAGGCTTCAGATACAATTTAAACAAAAAATTTCAAGTGGAAAAGATTAAGCATAAAAATTTCTACAATCAATGTTCAGTGACATTTTCACCTAAATATTCATTTGCATATGAATAAATAAATTATAAATTATTAAAATCAAATAATCTCGAAATTCGAGAAAATGTGTT
>NW_024091575.1:0-21049 GCF_014356525.2 Nilaparvata lugens
GAGCTCGAGAAGTTGTCAGTATTCATATTTATTTATTTATATATTTATTTCAGTGACAATCACGAATCATAATTATAATATATAATACGATTGGGAGAAGACAACAGGCATAGCCTGTTATTTAATTTAAATCCAACCATGATAAAACACATAGGGCCGGTTTCCGAACTTGGGATTTAGCTAAGTTCTAGACTTCAAACAGCTGGATTCAGAAAATTGGCTTTTCGAAACGTGGCGTAGTCATAGTCATAGTCATAGTCAAAGTCGCGTTCAAATTAAAATATCGGGGGACCTAGCTTCGCTCTGGAGTGTAAAAGCATAGAAAATTTGTAACGATAGATTGAATTTATAGTTTATATTTATTAATTCATTTTTTGTCGAACAATTATTTTTACAGTTATATGAGGTGGCACAACAGGCTTATGCCCAAAACTGTCCCTTTTCTAATTTATACTACAGTCCAAATCAAAATCTAGGTTAAGCTACTATCACTCATCAAAATAAATTATTCACACTTCAAAAAACAAACACATCATCAATTACAAATAGATATATTATGAATTCGATTTAGAATGTTTGCTACACTATTTGCTAATTGACCGAGCGAAGTGAGGTCTAAGATTCAAGTTGACGGTTGGCATTTCTCTTAATGTTTAAATGTTTTTATGTTGCGCATTTACGGCGAAACGCGGTAATAGATTTTCATTAAATTTGACAGGTATGTTCCTTTTTAAATTACGCGTCGACGTATATACAAGGTTTTTGGAAATTATGCATTTCAAGGATAATATAAAAGGAAAAAGGAGCCTCCTTCATACCCACGCCAATATTACCGTAAAAATCAGACTATAGAATTATTCATCATAAATCAGCTGTCTAGTAGACTATAATACTACCCGTTCAAAAACATCGAACATCTTGAAAATGTATCTTTCCATCAACGTTAGTAGACAGTTGACTATATTTATAATACTACCCGTTCAAAAACATCGAACATCTTGAAAATGTATCTTTCCATCAACGTTGTAGACAGTTGCAGCCAGACCTGATAACAGCGCTCACACTCACATTCCGGGACGACACGTCACGGTACGATAGGACAGAAAGCTCTATATTTATTTAGGATTTTTTCTAGACATTTTAAATTGATAAATTATTTATTAATTTTTGAGAAAACATAGCAACAGGTCAATGTAACTTACTGAGCGCGAGGTCTACTGTTCACAGAACTACTAGTATACAATGTACTATTCTACACTAACAGTATCTAGTTACTATTTTGGACTTTCTAAAGTAAACATGTTTTCTAAAAAAAGAAATAAAAGAGAATAAGTTTTTCTTGCTTAATTATTATTCTTCTCGTGAGATCAGCTGAATGATCCCACACACATGCACTCGTTCACTCTCTTCCATTACGATATCGACAGAGGACAAAATTTCCAGCTGTTTTTCCAAGGACGTATTTATCATTTTAATGTCCTTCAGCGAGTTAATTGAACTTAAAATAAAGAAAAAATAGTGCTAAGTTTCAGCTATTTTCGATTATTTAGAAATGTTTCATTTCGTCAAGGAAAACCGTTTCCAATTATAGAAATGAGAAAATAAAGATTTATTTTGCTGCAACTATTTACTGCCACTACGCCCTGTTTTGGAAAGCCATTTTTCTGACTCCAGCTGTTTAAAGTCTAGAACTTACATAAGTCCCGAGCTCGGAAACTGGCCCATTATCATAGAATGAATGGTAATGAAAAAAAAAAACAGGCTTATAGCCCTTACCAAAAATACAGCATACATTATAAAAGATTTCTCTGCCCTTAATATTCAATTCTCGAATTCTCACATATTAGTATCAGTTTCAGCAACCGGTACAGTAAAAAATAATTTCCATGAGTTCAACAATTATTATACTTTTTGGTTTCTACAAATAACTTCCGTAATGTTCACTCCTTTCAATTCGTTTTCTGTGAATAGACAAAGAGTTTCTTTTTTCTAGGCTTCTGCCTCTTGCAAAGTCAAATATTTTGTTTATTAACTCTACATTGTTAGAAAACGATCTGACAACAAAGCAAAGCGAGAAAGAGATAGCGCTATCCGCTTTGTTGAATGATAGACAAGGATAGCAATACCATTGCTAATCGAACAATGTCATTATAACGTGGACCTCACTACATTTTATATATTATACATAGTGTATTAGAAGAAATTGTAAAGGAATCACTTGATTGAGATCATTTATTGGAGGAAAGTTACCTAAAAAGTTATCTAGTTATTTAACTAAATCAAGTTCAGGAATAATAAAAACTTAATTATTTATAATAATTTATTCATATTATTTTGTGTGAAATACGCTCTGATGATTTATTTGATTTGGTATTGTAATTTCAAAGACAAATTCAATTTGACTCTCCAGTTTGAAAAATCCATAAAAATGATAAATTAGTCACAGTAGGCATAATATATATTATTTTCAATTCAAATCAATTTATTCTTCAAAATAATGCACTGTACATTAAATTCAATAATATATTTCACAAAATACTAAACAACACATTTTCCACTATATCACACCTAAGTAGTCAGTCTGAAATATCTTGAAAGTACTAAGTATAAAATAACATGAAGCCTAACAGAAATAAATAAAGTATCTACTAGGTATAAAATAACATGTACCTTACAAAAGTGAGATTGTTAAAGCATTCTAATTACTTTTCTTAAGGGCAGTTCTCAAAATAACAGGAAAGTTACATACTTCCACTATCAAAATGAAACTTGACAAACATTCTCAAGAGCTTCCAGCTAGAAACAACTGAAATTTTACATCATCCAATAAATATCTTCTAGAAAAATGACTTTCCATACAACCATATTATTTGTACAGATGGAAATTACTGAGATATTGTAATTAATCAAATCAATTAATAATTATTTTTGTTAAATTGGTAGAATGGAATCCAAACTCCGCCACGTCATCAAATTCATTCTATTACAATTCATCGCCCTTTTTTCCTACATGCTAATAGTGAGGTCCACGTTAAAATGTCACTGAAGATAGATAGGATAAAAACGTTGCCGAACGTCTGTCTTGTCAATGCCTTCTATAGACGGTAGCTGATACATGTTCATTGATGTAATATTAACTGTTCATTCTCGTTTAAAATAAGTAATATTATATTCAATCAAGCAAGAAATAATATTTTCTAATAATTTCATAATGCATTTACATAATTAAAATGAAATAATTTGTTGATTAATAATTAATTCTTCATTGTTAAGAGACGATCTGGCAACAAAGCAAAGCGAGAAAGAGATAGCGCTGTCCGCTTGTTGAATGAAAGACTAGTATAATAGCAATACCATTGCTAATCAAACAATGCCAGTATAACGTGGACCTCACTATAGTTAGACTCAAGTGTTCTATAGTTATCATTCATTATTTTGCCACATTTCTACAATTGTTTGCCCAATTTTTCTTTCAAATAGTCAATAACATATAACAAGAAATAGTAGAATATTTCAGTCATAGTCATTAAACTTATCCCTAAAAACACGTCCAAGTAGACAACTGTGGCATCGATCATCTTATAGTTGTTGTACGTGTATGCCCGAATTTTCGGTTGGAAATAATCGTCCCTAAATAGAATCTTAAGCCTGGTAATTATATTATTTTCTGTCCAAAAAATTGGCCCCAGGCCAGATTTTGTGTCAACTGATATCACCTTGTATTCAGTGAAGTTGCAGGATGGCAGGCAGTTGCAGGAGTCTCTTCCGTTATTTGTGTTGTAAAAACTGTTTGAAGCAATATTCAAAGCACAAGAACTGTCCTCATGTGAGCAGATGTATGTTGTCTCATTGTGTGGCATGTAAAACAAAACACAACCGCATTCTCGCAAAGCTCTTTTTGTGGAGCACTCGATCAAACAGTTCTGATAAGTGTAATATTGAAAGTAGTCCAGAGATTTTTCGTTGCAGTATAGCATTGACGGATGGGTTCAACATTGTATAGGAAAATCTCCATCGTCTTTTGGATAGTGTAGTATCATTTCCGGCTCTATATTTAAATGAAAATGTTTAAATTTGTCAAGGTGATGCCATCTCATAAACGGGCTGGGGATGTCCCAAGCATTGTGGATTGTAATCATGGGTTTTACACTGTCCCTTTTCATATAAGTCGATCTCATATTTATATGAACAGAATATACGATACTTCCATGATTGGATGTGGTGGATATTTCGATCTTTGCCAGGAATAAATATTTAGGAATCTGTCCTATCACTTGGAACGAAGGGAAGCCGTGTATCGCATCAGTGTTCATTTGGAACTTGTATTCATTATCCAACTGTAATACATCATTATCTCTACGGAAAAAATTTCGCACTGTGTTGACTTTGTAGATTCAGAGGGCGGAGCCATTTTGCAAGACATGCACAACCCTTGAAGTGTACGTTGGAAAACAGAGCATAGCTTCAGCATAATCTATAATTCTGACCAAACTCAATTTAAAATCGTAAGAGTGGAAAATGGTCTCTAGGATTGAATCGGGTATAAGGAATCTCTTTCCGCGATCAGAAGTCATGTTGTATCTTATCAGACGCTTCAATAGTCATACCTAAGTATCCGCTATAGTTTTCAAAAAATTAAAAATCATTTCCAGTATTATTGAGGAAAGATTTAACTGTTTCGTTTGATATAGATAATGCACCACACACTGTGAGAGCGGGGAACGGAAGGGTCGTTATGTGTTGAGGAGTTTTTGACACTTCAATGGTCATAGGCGTTTCTCTCTCCATTGGGACATCTTCATTTGGTAGATTGCATAACGAGATGATGCAGCTAGTTAAAACTATACACAAACCAAAAACATCGCTCAATCCAGTGACGGGAAGGATCACATATGTATTTCACGCCATGCAACGATGTATTCTGACGAAATGCCTTGAAATGAGGGTTCACGTTTCTTCTTCTTTTCAGTCTAGGATGTGAAAAAATTTCGGGAATAGGCTCGCTCATTCTTGAATCTCACTTTAACAATGACTTCTGCCTGCTTCAATGTTGTTAATCTTCATAAAACAACTGACGAATGCATTGAATACTTTACTGTACTACTAGACTGATAATCAGTTACTTTCAGAAGTAGTAAAAAGCTCAACTAAAGCTAAAAACTCATCACTGCTACGTTGTTGATATATTTGTTGCTTCTGTATCGCTTGCTCTAATGAGACTGGAAAATTACATGCACTTTGCAATTTGGAGCATCCCTTAGGGATTCGCATGGAAAAGTTAATGATGCAATTATGTTCTCCCTATGGAGAATGATAATTCAATTCTAAAATTGAAAATGACATTGAAAACGATAATTTCCTATTTCAATTAATCAGACAAAGTAGTTCCAAAGAGGATAGTTGTAGTTTCTATTCTTCTACGGTGGTACTCAACTGAGTATAATCAGAGACAAATAATCTAATAAAACTGTATCTTCACTCTATGGTGTAGTACTCGGTGGCTCCCAACAGCTTGTGTTTGGTGACCTTCTAGTCCAGTCACTATAATTATACATTGGTGCATGCAATTTATATTATAGTTCTGATTTTTTAATATATTATTTGGGTACATAAGAGAAGTTTAGAACCAATTTCTTCATGCAAAATTTCCTTGTGCTAGATACAGGGTGGCCCAAAAACCTCGTATTTTCGGCTCATTTTCCAGTTTTCAGCTATTTCTGCCAAATCTCGTAATCGGACAGAAAAATTTGCTATAATCTGCTTTTTTTAGATTATAAAATTTTGAATAAAATGAGATCATCCGGAACTCTCTATCTCCAATGAGTACTAAGTTATGATTTTTCAAAAATGAGTGAAATTTGAAGAAAAAATCAATTTTGATGAATTTTAGTTTTTGATCAACAATATCTTCCGATTGTTACCATTTAGATGTATAATTAAAAATCCCTCTGGGCGTATTCTTATGCTCTACAATCTGAGATCAGGTAGAGCGCTCCATCTCATATAGATTTCCAGGTACACCTGACAACAATGCTCCTTATATTGTAAAAAACACCTCATTTTCAGCTTCAACCATCATACCAACTAACCCTCACATTGATATTTCGCACAATGACATAAGTTCATGATATTATGTTCTATGAGAATCACCCATTAGATGCACTTCATTTCAGTATTTCCTAGTGGAGAGGCGCGCTTAAGGACACCTCAAGGATAAAAATTTCAAACACTTATAACTTTTGACACAATGCTCAGATTTCATCGTACTACACTTCATTCTTCTCGGCTTGTTAAGGCGGTCCAAAATCATGCATCATAAGTCAAATTCGGTCGAAAAATGGTAAATTTACTGTCGAGAACTACAATATAATTTGCAAGCACACCCCCTTTTTTTATGTGTATATTGACTGGACTAATAGTTGTAGTTTTTATTTTTCTACGGTGGTATTCTACTGAGTAGAATCAGAGACAAATAATCTAATAAAACTGTATCTTTACTCTATGGTATAATACTAACTCGGTGGTTCACAACCGTTTTTGTTTTGTGACCCCCTGAGTATGTATATATATCACTTTTAGAAAACAATTGAATCCACCCCTCCCCGTTGCGTTGGTCATGGAATGGAGATAAAAATTTCAGGATTCCAAATGAAAAGTCACCTATTCAAACATAATATTTATTATTCTCGTCATAAAATCATATATACGGTATATTTGCTTTTTGTTACAGTATAAGATTCAAGATCTTTTGAAATGATACTTCCTTAATCCTTATAGTTTTCTTATAGGTAGAAGTTTGTCGAGTATTTTCATGTTTACCATGCGAATCAATATCAATTCATACAAACTACCAAGTACTATTATAAAATTATATATTCATTTATACATTGATACATACAATATCATTCTCAATTATGAATGATTGGGAGAGGAACATCAGGCTTAAAGCCCAAAACTGTTCCTTTCCAAATTTAAATAGAAATTGTCCAAAAATAGGTTATGTTTACACTTCATGATTTTTGTCCAATTTTGAGTTCAAAATAAATATAATCTAGGAATTTAGAATATATACCTTATTATATAAAAAAGAGATGACAATTCTTATCATATAGAATAATATCAAGATAGACTCTAAAACTTTTATGAAATTCGTATTTGTTCTATATCTATCCAATTTTTCGTCGTGATCATTGAATACCGGTACGTATGTTTTTTTTTAATAAAAATGAGCCTATAGAAAAATTCTCACTTTTATATTATATACAGTAAATTAGAAGAAATTGAAAATGAATGGAGATAAGCATCATAAAACTCGTATTTATTCTTAAAACCATTCTCATTTTCGTCGTGATCATTAAATATGTCTATAGTTTTCTGCTCGTAAGCAGGTCCTTCTATATGGCAGCAGCCCTCCACTCTCTTCTATTCTCTGCCAGTCGCTTCGTTGCATAGTAGCTCATCCCCTCCTTGATGTCGTCCAACATTTTGTATCTTCTTCTCCCTCTCCCTTCTTCCCTGAATGGTCCCCTCCATGCATCCACCAACAAGCATTGCCGTCTCATCCAATGTCCCAGCCATCTCCTCTTTCTTCCCTTTATCACATCCAGCAGAATCCTTCTTTCCCCAACCCTCCTCAACACCTCCTCGTTTGTAACTTTATCCCTCCAACTGATCCCCTCCATCCTTCTCCATATCCACATTTCCAATGCCTCAAGCCTCCTCTTATTCTCCTTTCTCAGCGTCCAAGTTTCTGCACCATACAGTGCCACACTCCAAACATAGCACTTTATTAGCCTTATCCTTAGTGTCTTGTCCAGTTGGCTACAAAGAATTCTCTTTTTCTTATTGAATGCTGTTTTTGCCATAGCAATTCTTATTTTGATTTCTTTGTTGCATTTCATATCCTCTTCCATTATGCTTCCTAAAGGAAGGTAGAGTATACCTGTTCCAACTGTTCACCCTCCAGTACAGCATTCCCCATTCTTGCTCTCCCTGCACCAATTCTCATGCACTTTGTCTTCCTGACGTTTATCCTCATTCCATACCTCTCACAAGCCTCATTCACATCTCTCAACATTCCATTCATCATTGTCCAGCTATCAGCCAGGATCGCCATATCATCTGCAAATCTTATGCACTCTATGTGTCTTCCTCCAATGCTGACTCCTCTTTTGCCTTCCAAACACTCCTGCAATATATCCTCTAGGTAAACGTTGAAAAGGATTGGTGACATACAACATCCCTGTCTCACTCCTCTTCCCATTGAATAAGAATGTTTTTTTTTATAAAAAAGAGCCAATAAAAATGCTCACTGCTACACAGTATATTAGTAGAAATTGAAAAGTAATTGAGAAGTGAATCATTGAATTGAGATCGATCATTGGATAAAAATGATCTAAATCAATTGCAGAAATAAAAAAAACTCAATCTTATAATAATTTATTCATAGTATTATTTTGTGTGAAATACGCCCTGATGGTTTCGTTTGATTTGATACCTATTGTAATGAGATATGAGAGAATGATATTCATGTAATTTTTTATTATTTTACAAAGGCGACTTTCTAGAAGTTATTCAATCCTAGGTGATGATGATGATGGGTGAATGATAATACAATGAAGGTAGAGTTATGAATGAATAAAAATTATAGGTTATGCTATCCACTTGAATTGATTTGAGTCCACTTTTCAGTCCAAAAATAAATGAACTAGAAATTTTGAATTTGATTTGATTAAAATCCGAATATAATCAAATGATTACATTCAATAAACTCTCAGGACTTGAAAATATTGAGTTATTAAGAAAAATCTTGAACCAGAAATAAAACACAAACTATATGTTGTTAATAAATTTAACAACTATATGAGAAATACATTTCAATATCATCATTGGATGATCATTGAACTGTAGGTATTTTAAAATGGGGAAAAATAATAAAAATTTAAATTTCAATAATTTTCAAAACTAAGATAAAATATTTTGTTAATTAATTATTAATTCTACATTGTTGAAAGACGATCTGGCAACAGAGCAAAGCGAAAGAGAGATAGCGCCATCTGCTTTGTTGAATGATAGAAAGGATAGCAATACCATTGCTAATCAGACACTGCCATTATTACGTGGACCTCACTATAGGTTGAGATACTGAGTGTCACATTTTACTTTCCTTGCCCTATTACCATAGGTAAGGAAAGTATTGCTTTCCGAAAAAATTAAGGTACCCCAATTTCTAAATTTTTATACGTTTCAAGATCCCCTGAGTCCAAGAAAGTGGTTTTTGGGTATTGGTCTGTATGTGTGTGTGTGTATGTGCGTCTGTGTACACGATATCTCATCTCCAAATTAACGGAATGACTTGAAATTTGGAACTTAAGGTCCTTACAATATAAGGATCCGACACGAACAATTTCGATCGAATGCAATTCAAGATGGCGGCTCAAATGGTAAAATGTTATCAAAAACAGGGTTTTCCGCGATTTTCTCGAAAATGGCTCCAACGATTTTGATCAAATTTATACCTAAAATAGTCATTGATATGCTCTATCAACTACCACAAGTCTCATATCTGTAAAAATTCCAGGAGCTCTGCCCCATCTATGCAAAGCTCGATGTTAGGTTCCCAATTATTCAAATACAATTTAAACAAAAAAAATTAAGTAGAAAAGATTGAGCATAAAAATCTCTACAATTAATGTTCAGTAACATTTTCACCTAAAATTGAAAATAAGCTTAAAATTCGAGAAAATGTTATTATTTCAATTGCGAACTGTTGGCAACTGTTCATCCTATTGAATCATTCACTATGAAGAGATAGCAGACTTCGTGTGTCTCCAGTGTTATTGTCCTGCCACCAGCTGGCGTATTTCTTTGAATAATAGTAAACTGTGTTGCGCGTGAACACTAGCGTCGGGTGATCAATTTTCATAACGGCAAGGAAAGTTGTGTGAGTGTGCCACACCAGATTTTTCATGAATAGTCTCATTTGAATTCTTGGGAATAATACTGGACATTTTCACTGATACTACTGATATGTGAGAATTACTTCCCATGTGGATATATTATTAATTGTAAATCTAGTAAATAACAAGTTTCAATTAATTTCAACAGCTTGTTGCTTGCGGCTTGTGATATTGTCTCGTTTATGTGATATAGTGTTTTGCCATAGCTACCTCTAATACAAGGCCCGGCCTACGATATTGCAACCTCGCAGTGTAGGCCTAGAATCGAATACATTATTTGTGGAAAAATACCAGCTGATCTTTTTCACCAATCATGTATTAGATTCTAGGCCTACACTGCGACGTTGCAATATCGTAGGCCGGGGCCTTGTATTAGAGGTGGCTATGGTTTTGCACCAAATACTATATTTTGCTTAATGCAGTATGAATTATCATTTTGTTATATGTTCTCATGTACTTGTTTTTGACCAACTAATCGCTACAATGTAAGCTCAAAGTTAATAAATATCATTTATTTATTGCTCAGTCTTTATCAATAGCACAAAATTCAGCAGATTAACTCAGTGATGTTCAATAGACAATAAGGGATATTCAGTGAAACGGGAAGATTACAGTGAGTGATTAACCTTCCGGCAGTCGTGCTGTTGTTAGGACAACATTGTCAGTTTTTCAGTTTTTTTGCTGCACAAAACTATTGAATGAGGTGGTGTCAGTTAATGAGTCACCCATGCATTCCAAAACTTTCTCCCCATTACTCCACTGAGTTGCAGTATCAACCGAGCAATGGTTCAGTCTTAGGTGCCATTTAGTCGCGACAGAGCATAAGTAGTTCTTATGATATACAGTGCATATGATAGGGAAAGAGACTGCCAACGAACCAATAACACAGAGTTGTTGGCTTTGCTTGGTGTACCTTATTGGGCTACGAGAAGGTTATCATGCAAATGTTCATAGGCGAAAATAATCCAATGAGATGGAAATATTAAGTGTATAATTAATTAATATGTTTTGACAGTAAACAGAGTACATAACACATAAAAAATAGGTTGTTGTAAAAATTACAACACGTGACTGCTCGTGTGACTGAGTAGTGCGCGACTTCCGGAAGGTTAATAAATTGAGAGTCATTTTTCATATTTAATAGTCAAAGTAGAAAGCAAAACCGTTACAGAAATTTGAGGGAATCAAGCACAAAGTTACATTTATATGTATTATGAGTATACCCTGCTATAGTGAGGTCCATGTTATAATGGCAGTGTTTGGTTAGCAATGGTATTGCTATCCTTGTCTATCATACAACAAAGCGGATATGGCTATCTCTTTCTCGCTATGCTCTGTTTCCAAATCGTCTTTTAACAAAATATTCATCTTAATATGGAAATTTATTATGAAATTATTGAAAAATATAATTTATTTCTTAATAAATATAATTGATTATTTTTACATATATGTATCATGAGTATACTCTGCTATAGTGAGGTCCATGCCATAATGGCAGTGTTTGATTAGTAATGGTATTTCTATCCTTGTCTATCATTCAACAAAGCGGATAGCGCTATCTCTTTCTCGTTTTGCTCTGTTGCCAGATCGGCTTTCAACAATGTAGAATTTTCAATTAACAAAATATTTCATCTTAATTGTGAAAATTCATTATTCAATTATTGAAAAATATAATTTCTTGCTTAATAAAATATAATTGATTATTTTTTCATATATCTATTACAAAAAAAACGACAAAAATTTGTTTTGAAATTTTATTCTAGGAATCTAGTAATGTCGAGGCGCTGAACAAAAAAGCTCTCTTGCATTTTGCTGAGAAATGTGCCGTTCAAAAGACTCTGCTATAGTGAGGTCCATGTTATAATGGCAGTGTTTGATTAGCAATGGTATTGCTATCCTTGTCTATCATTCAACAAAGCGATTAGCGCTATCTCTTTCATGCATTGCAAGGTTGCCAAATTGTTTTTAATCATGTAGAATTAACAATTAATTAACAAAATATTTAATTTTTCAATTATCAAATAATATAATTTCTTGCTAAATAAAATATGGTGGATTATCTTAAACGATAATGAACAGTAGTTAATATTACATTTATAAACATGTATCATCTACCGTCTATAGAAGGCATTGACAAGACAGAGGATCGGCAACGTTGTTTTCCTATATTTATCCACTGCCATTATAACGTGGGCCTCGCTTTAGTCAAAAGTGAATAAAATTCAAAATCCTGTTTATCATAATCATACTTTTTTTTGTTACAGTCCACTCTTTTCAATACCGGAGGAGATTCATTGAACCGAGAACTGAAAGAGCTGCTACTGAAACATAGCAAGCCGATCCCACCGATGACTCTTCTCGATTTGGTGGCCACTGATGATGGTAAATCAACACTTATTTAACCTGGAATCCCACATATCAGTATCAGTGAAAGTTACCGGCGCAGTGAAAATGTAATTTTCCTCCACCTACTGTCTAAAGTACTTGCTTTACTCCCTGAAACATAATACTAAAGTGTCACTTTTTCGCTCTCGGTAGTAGAAAACAGAAAAACTCCCTTAGGGAGGAAAAGTGACTCCATTCAAATAGCATGGGAAGCATCTCTATTTTAAAAACTTACATTGTGATAGGTTAGAAGGTCTAAGCTCAGATGAGAAAGCATAATAGAGGTGTCTGTCATTGAGTCAACTGAATTCAATACCACAACCAGAAATTTGATCAACTCATGAAATATATATTTGTATGATATTATATTCTTAATATTAGTAGACGATACAAATTTTTACAATTTTAAAAATATTTTATTCTATTCAAAATACCAGCCAACAAATATTTTTGATCTGCAATTCAAATCTGAAACGCGTGATCTGGAGTCAGCCATTTTTGTAGCCGCCCAGCTGATATAATTGTTACAATTTTACTGCCGATGAATAGCGCAATCGGCAGTGCCAATCAGACGACCGGTTTTTAGGTTTTAGATTTTAGGTTATGTTGTTAGGAAACATTGTCACCAATACGTATGTTATTTAAATGATTTTATTTGCAGTTTCTATAAAAGAATGTAGGTGGAGGAAAAATGTTGTGTACATCACGAGCGAAAAATACTTTTTCCTACAGATACCCTGAAAAGTGACCATTTGTGCACTGATTGCAGGCTGCAAAGAATCACTTTTCCGCACTAGTGCGCAAAGTGAGTACTTTGCGTACTCCAGATTTGCAGCATGACAAAGCAAAATAGTTAGTAGGTTATATGGAGCACCAGTGCAGCAAAATCAAAATTAAGCTGGTAACAGTGACTGCTGTGGCTGCTATAGTGAGCAGAGGTGCAACGAAGCACAACGCGCTAATTATTAAGTAGATATTATAACCAAGGACAACGACAGCACAGTGCCACCACAGCACACACCACACAGCTGCCCCCCGCCATTCAAACACTACTACATTATTCAGGCAATTTTACCCATAATTACCCACTTTTCATATTCAATGGTAACTGTAGGAAAAATTTAATGTGAAATACGTGCGCAAAGTTCGTTTGCTGCACTCAAGAAACCATTCCGCCCTCGCCTACGGCTCGGCGTAAACGTTTCTTTCAATGCAGCAAACTGTCACTTTGCGCACTAGTTGCACAAATAACTATTTCTCCCTCAGGAAAATTGTTGCAAACTTCAAACTTCAAACTTTTTCCCACAGGGGGAAAAAGTCATACTTTTCACTCTAGATATACAAATAACTATTCCATGAGTTCATGATTGGGATATTCCTACTCAGCACGGCCGATAATTCATTAACTTGGTTCATTAAAAAATGTACATTCGTCGAGTTCAAAGCATACTTTCAAACAGTTTCAAGCTCTTAAAAAGTTCAAAAACGTGTCAAACCAAGGAACAAATCATATGAATCTTATTGAAAATTTCTTCCTCTTTCCAACCATATTCTTAGAATTAGATTCTGACTGAAAATTTTCTAGTTAGTGACGTTTTCCAAAAATATTGTAAAAACGATGTTGTATCTAAGGTGGATTTGAGAAAATTTTACTAAACGTTTTTCGTTACAAATTTCATGTAGAATCTATGGTCTCCGGCCGTTTCAACTATAGTGGGACGACATCCTGTATTGATTTCTCTTTGATTTGTCTTTTCGTCATTCAAACTTTAATTTCATTTGATTTTGCAGAGCTGTTAGCAGACGATACTTCGTCAGTTTCGTCTTATACCCAGTTCCCTGACGCGGTTAGCAGTCAGCTGACGGCCATCGCTGATTGGCTGGTGACGCAGGGCGGAGGAGGCGTTGGAGTGGAGGGGGGCGAGTACATGTCGGTGTATGCGCGTGTGCGCGCCACTGTTATGCTCAAATCGCTGCAACTTCTCAAGGAACAGCAGCGAACGGGTAGTGGTGGAAGTGTGCAGGGGGTGGGGGGTGCCTCGTCCCCTATCATGGTAAGAATAAAAACTAGGAATTGAATTATAGTTTAAAAATCTGGTGTGGCTCACTCACACAACTTTCCTTGCCGTTATGAAAATTGATCACCAGACGCTAGTGTTCACGCGCATCTCAAGTCCACTAATCAAAGATCTGAGCCAGCTCGTGGCAGGACAATAACGCTGGAGACACACGAGGTCTGCTATCTCTTCATAGTGAATGATTTTATAGAATCAACAGTTGCCAAAAGTTTGAAATTGAATAATCACATTTTCTCAAATTTCGAGCATATTTTCAATTTTAGGTGAAAATGATACAGAACATAAATTGTAGAGATCTTTTGCTGAATCTTTTCCACTTGAAATTTTTTGCTTAAATTGTATCTGAAGCCTGATAATTGGGAATCTGAAATCAAACTTTGCATAGATGGGGCGGAGCTCCTAAAATTTTTACAGATATGGGACTTGTGGCAGTTGATAGAGCTTATCAATGACTATTTTAGGTATGAATTTGATCAAAATCGTTGGAGCCGTTTTCAAGAAAATCGCGAAAACCCCTGTTTTTGACAACATTTTTGCCATTTTAGCCGCCATCTTGAATTGCATTTGATCGAAATTGTTCGTGTCGGATCCTTATATTGTAAGGACCTCAAGTTCCGAATTTCAAGTCATTCCGTTTATTGGGAGATGAGATATCGTCTACACAGACGCACATACACACACACCCACACATACAGACCAATACCCAAAAACCACTTTTTTGGACTCAGGGGACCTTGAAACGTATAGAAATCTAGAAATTGGGGTACCTTAATTTTTTTCGGAAAGCAATACTTTCCTCACCTATGGTAATAGGACACGGAAAGTAAAAATTAGTTATTGAATTATAAATTATAATACCCAGTCCAAACGTTGCCCCAGTAAATTGACCATGTTGGTAAGCTTGGCCGCGTTTGTCTTGCCATCCACACTGCAATGTGACCAGTGCTCATCAAGGCCAGCGGTAGCCAGCGACATATCTTTTATTTTCATTTATAACACAATTATTCACATGAAATCACTTGTTAGAGCAAATCTTCAGTGATGTATGAAACGTCAACTTAATATAAATGGAAACAATGAAGAATAGATGCATGGATGATACATATTAGAATATGATGTACAACATCAAGTTTTAGTGAAGATTTTTTCAAAAAATTCCTCAATTTTATAAGTTATTCAAGAGACTATATTCAAGGCTTTCTTTGAAACGATCATGGGTAACACTGTCTTGAATTCTATGTGGCAAAACATTGAACATTTTTATCCCCATGTAATATGGGCCTTTCTCAAGTAATGTGAGTCTATGATTTGGGTAGGTAATGCCCGGTTGCAGAGTCGTCACATAAAATCAAGCCTAGCTATGTGAGACATAGTTTAAAATCACTGACTTAAATGGTTGGTCGTTGCACAGTCGTTTGCCGAAGCCCATTCAGCTATATCTCGAATTAGCACCACACATAAGTCACACTGCAGCTCTATTCACTTTTTTCCGTACATGCTTCTATCCAACCAATGTCTTGGCATCGGAGAAAGTTTCAATCGACATCAGTGTGAACAGACCTAAAAGACCTCACATAAAATTGTGAATTACATAAAAGTACTGCACTTCATAAGTTTTATATTAAACAGTGATAACTCTATCTTTTTCAATAATTCTTGTACAACTTTTGAAATTTATAATTAGAATCAGTCGAATTTGTTATTAGATTTGTTTTAATTTCCACACAGAAAAAACTAAACATGTAGAGGGCACATCATAAGAAATTTTTTGTAACTAACTATTGTATGTAATGTAATTTATCTAATTTTTTCTGTAATTGATGTAGTAGTTTTAGTTTTTTTTTGGAAATAAACATTTATTTATTTATTTTAATTTGTAGTTGACATTATAATTAAAATTTCAATACTTTAAAAATTCAGAAAGTTCAAATTTGGTTGAGACAAGATCTATAGAAATATATTATTGAGTTGTAACCATCTTTATCTATTGCAATATATTTATCATATGTATTTTTATTTACAAATGTTTTTAAATTTTTTTAGAGAACCAAGTACCCTCAAAAGCACGAGGCTGCTGGGCGTAGAGCTTCAAAACGGCTTCAGCATGTGTGAGTAGACATTGCATCTTTCAAGCTTGCTTATTTAGTTATACAATCCCGTTATTACTCTTTCGACAATTCCAGTGATTCTTATATCCAGTTATGCTACTATAGTCTGTAAAAACCTTAGTTTGCAACATTGCTCTTATGGAGTACAGCGCTGCCAGATTTCACTGAATCCAGAGAGCCTGTGAAATAATTGTGTCAGAGAAAGAGCTAAAAAGGAAGCGTAGGCCGTAGCAAATCAGTATAAAAACGGCAACAGTGTGCTCCTATTTTTCTATGGAAATAACATTGGCCATAAAGCCCTGTTCTGCAAACTAAGGTTTGCACTGACTTGTATCGTTTGAGTTTGTATCGAGTTATGATATGAGTTTGTATCGTAAGGTTTGGTAGTAAATTATACATGTCGGTAGTAAATTATACGTGAATTAAAAATTATACATGAATTACGTATTATAAAAATAATACGTAAATTTTAATAATACGTGAATTAAGTAAAACGTGAATTAAGTAAAACGTGAATTACGTATTATAAAAATAATACGTAAATTTTTCTAGTACATATATTGAAATTAATTCACTTTTACTTTATCTGAAATACTCTTCGTGGAAGCAAATAAACTCGTGACATGCAATTATTTATATATTACATACGACTTATGTTGATGTAATCTGTACAAGTCTTCTATATAATTATGATACAGCTAAGTAGAAAGAGACAACATACTGTGTTTTTATTTCGTTATGACACAACTCTATACAATTGCAGAAACTGTTTTAGTGGTACAATACACTCTTATTAATCTAATTACAGGACTGTAGTTACATGTTGAAACCAACACACCTATAGGCCTACACATCTGAATTAGGTGGATTTCAAAACGAAAATGCAGTCTTGTAATTAGATTAAAAGTAAATTTGACAACTAAAACAGTGTTCTCAGTTATGGACAAGTTCCACTACATCAATATGTATCCAACAAACTCTATATTTAAACAGTGCTTAATTAATGTTACAGATTCGAGAAGAAAGCAAACAAACTAATGATGAAAGCCTCACAGACATTGGAGCAATCAACTGGACTCACTTTGGGTAATCGCAGAGGAGTCTTGCATCTGGGTGAGTGATTCAAATTTATGTTGTATTGCCAATTATTACTGATATGATTCTTTAATTCTCGCCTTCTGTTTTAGGAGTGAAATAATTCATTGAAAGACTCTTTATTTTTGTTCACCCATAGTGGACTCTCGTATTTGAAGTATGGTTTGTTATTTTTGTTTCTATTTGCTTATTCATCTTTGTATTTGATTGTGTATGTATTGCGACGTGGTTAGATGGTAGAATGGACTCCAACTTGGGGCTTTGGCACACTAAAGCAAAGCTTGTGTTTCATTTCCTGACCAGCTTTTTTGTAGCAACTTAATCAATTATATGCCCGCGTCCTAAACTTGTTGTCCAAAGCTCCAAACTTCACACAATACTAACAGGTAAATCGTGCTTTGCACTGTGATAAATATTGTGTTTTAAAATGCAATATCCTTATTTCTATGAAACATAATAAAAGACTAGTTATTTATTATTTTGTCTAAATTACGTGGATAATCTTTATAAGTGTTGAAAAATCTCAGCAAAAGTGTTATTGGTCTCAAATTCATGAGTCGCGTGTGCTACCAATTAAGTTGAGGAATCACTTGGAGAAAGCTCTGTTTGGTTGGGTTTCTATAGTTACATATACTTTAAATCACAAATCATAAATTTGTTTTGATCATTTAATTAATATTAATTGATTAATAAGAATGAAAATAGGCCTATAACAATCCTTGGTTAATTCAGAATCTTGATGTAAAGTTTCAAGTTAATCTGTTTATTAGTTCATACATGATTACGCGTCAAACGGTCAAACGTGAATTTCCTATCCCGTACATGTACAGGGTGCGGCAGCGAAACTTCCTTTTTCAAAGTAAATAAAACTGTTGGATCAGATAGTTTGTATTTATTTTTTGTAATGTAGACACATGCATAAAGTTTTGTTTCAATTAGGTTTGTATATCAGATCAGGTAGGTAACGTCCCCCCCTTCATCATACACTGTGTAAACCGATTTCTGGCGTTTGTCATGACTCCTGCCAGCATTACAGTTGTTATGTTAGCAATTTATCCCCTGATTGGTTCTCGAATCTTGTAGGATTCTTGGACGGTTCACATAAATAAGAGATTTTAAATCCCCCATAGAAAAAATCATAAGAGATCGGGCTGGCCACTCCAAATCGCTCCTAATTGAGATGAGGCTTCCTGGTGTTACCTCAATTAAGGGGTCAGAATACAAGGGGTCCAAGTGACATTTTTAATTTTTTTGAGTTATCTACAGTAATAGATAGCTGAAAGTGGTAAAAATCTAGTATACAAGAGGTATAAGCGTAAGTCTAATCAGTGCTGACATCTGGTGTAAAATTTTAAACTACATTTTCAAACAGCTGTTTATTTGATTAAACAAGGGGTCCAAGTGACTTGGATCCCTTGTTTACAGGACAACGGTTGCTCGTATCCATCAAATTAAATTTAACCTTGATTAAGCCATGTCACCAAGCAAAATATACCTCAAGAACAAATTAGAGAATCAGATAATAATGCAATGAGGTCATTAATCATTGTCCAATTTCTGGTAAATTTGATAGATTTATGTGTAGCTGGATAATAGAGTTTTGTTTGGTAAACAATGATACTTCTTATCACTATGTAGCTGATAACTGAGAAAGGAAAGCAATTTGAGACATGAAACTGTACGTTTGATTTGGTAAAAGTATACTGAATAGTTATAGGAATAGGTGAATATAATTTCTATATTCATTTCATGAATGAAGAATTAATTAATGTAAGTAAACTTTAGACTCAATTTTCTCGAAACTAACAATATGTCACTTGGCCCCCTTGTATTATAACCCCTTCAATTGAAATCACATTCAGAGAGTTCCTGCACAATTGCCATCTTGTATGGATGGAAATGAAGATCATCATGAAGAATTCGTCTCACAGAACGATCGTAAAGTCGAAGAGAAGACGCATGTTTGCGCGCAGAATGCTGTGGTGATCGCAACATTGAAACTCTCACTGCTTCAATGTTCTCAGGTGACCTAATGGCCCGAGGGACTTCAGTTCTTCGTCTTGTCGCACTTGCAGCTTGTCTGAACCTAGTGACTCGCGTAGCAATTGATTTCCGGTCCGGGACAGTAACCAAAGCGGCTAAATTAAAGCGATTTTGAAATGCGCGCTGGGTTGTGATCTCAGAAAAATCGCTCGAAAAAAAAGTTTCAACGGCAGATGCACACTTCTCATTGTTCCAATGCATGATGGCGACTGAACATGTCGGGAAGAAAACTTTATGGTCTGACCTCTCTAACGAGATCAAATTTACTCTACTACGACATCAGCTAACTGAATGGCGTTCAGTTTTGCTGCTGTACTCTGTATAAGTCAATTACTTTCTTTATTTATAATATTATTGATGAAAATGCATCATATTCTATTATTTGTTTTGTAGAGAACAGAGAAGACGTAGTGGACGAACACGAGATGGAGAACTATTTGGTGTGTGTGATGGCACTACAGCGACTGATGCAGAACGAGCGACATCTGATGGCGGGCATCATTCCACTCTCGCAACAGAGTTACGTCTTCCAGAAAATCATCAAGGACTCCATGGACGTCATTGTACAGGATGGAGAGGTGAGTTATCGGTCTTCAATCTTCAGTCTCATCAAATTCGATTTACACAATAACTCTTGTAATTTTTTTGAACTTTATTTTCCAAAAAATATTACAAACAAAGAAAACGAAAAACAATAAGGGAACTTACTTATTGCATTAGCAAGTTGATGCTAAATGTAGCTATATATTATAGTTTATTAATAAGAAAGTAACATTGCTGCTAGAATAAAATATAATGACTATTATAAATAATTACGGGTAATATTTGAGGGAAAATGATACCTGCATAGGTTTAAAACCTGTGCGCAGGTAGGTTATTAAAAAAAAGATCAAACATAGACACAAAGAAAATTACAAATGAGTTGATAATTATAACTAACGTAGGTAGGTACCTAAAAAAATAAAAGTGGAAACTTTCCAGAGATGAGGTGAAAGAAATTATAATTATTAAGAAGAAAGCAAGATTATGAATAAAACAAGCATTAGACTAATTGAACAACAAAGTTCGCATTTGAATTCAAATTCAAATTTATTTATCCCACACTCATAAATACATATACATAAATCAAACATGTAATAACATGTAGGTTTGCTTAGGGTAGTCAATAACGACAGGACAAGTGTGTTGAACATGTGTGTACACACATGATCGTCATACATTTTGTGCCATCAGCGAAAGGCTTTGAACAAAAATTATTTGCCAGCTCGGGAATTGAGCCACAAATTTATCTATCTTGTATGATTTTTTATAATATTTTTCAATGACAATAGAGTGAATTTGAATGAATCAAGTACAACATTTTTTAAAATATGAATTGTGT
>NW_024091576.1:0-21173 GCF_014356525.2 Nilaparvata lugens
GCTAAGCTGATATCATTTTATGACTTTACATGCAAATTAGTCGGGAGCCATTAATTTTGTAAGAACTAATAATTACATAAATGTAGAGGCGAACGTATATACATAATATAATGACGTATAGTTTATTATTAACAAGCCTTTCAATAGTTTCACCATAGTGGTGGCAAAATTCACGAATATAGGGATAAAATCGTTAAAGTTGCGTGACTAACTCTGAAATCATGCAACAAAACACCTTCTCAAAATACCATTTGCATTATTAAAATAGAGCAGGTCTGCATATCCGTTGAGACAATCGAGAGGTGTGGGTGAGAGACATGCACTAATATGCAAGAGAAAGCATTACCGTATATTATTGGGAATTATTGTGAAATTATCTCCATTCACATCAGACATAAATTTACTGTAGATGAATTCATTACTTATGAATGAACAGATAACTATCGATCGCACATCTCCAATATGTGAGAGTATAAATGTCCCAAATAACAAATAATTTATACATTAATAACTAATATGGAAATATGGAGGAATCTAAAGTTTTCATAACCTTATCTTATTCAGATTAAAGATAATGTACCACGATACTATAAAATATGGAAGAGAAACAGTTTTAGTGAAGCCAGTTGTTTTTCTATCAATCATTACCCTGTTCTGTTAATCATTAAAAAGAGAAATGCAAAGGTTACGAGATGCTAAAAAAATCTTCATTCACATGATACGAGAACGTTTGAACATAGAAATGACGCAATTCTTTTAAACGGTTTTCAGAGGAGAGAGAGAGAATAATGTGGTAAACAACTATTGTTTTGAAATAATAACGTTGGATAAACAAGCTACAAGCTACCCCAACAGACTACCGTAATTGGATTAAGCAACATATTCCTTCCAGATTTCAGGGCTCATATACAGAGTGATTCATAATTATGGTAAAATATTTTAATACGTGATAGTAGAGGTAAAAATAAGAAAAAAGTTCATATAACATATATCCATAAACGCTTCATTAGCGAGCTATACAGGGTGAAAGATTTCGCCCGGAATTCAGTTCCTCTGGTGAAATACACCGATGCTGAATTGTTTGGGGACTAGTTTTTGAAAAACTTATGCTGGATTCATATGGAAAAATATCTGAAAAATTGAATAAAACTAGTGTGGAAGCTTTAGTGTGAGTAGTTTTTTGAGAAAAAAGTTGAAATATGCAAAAAATTTAAGTAGAAAAACACAGACTTCTACGTTTGATGCCCAATAACTTTCTTTAATGACCAGTAAACAAATATTTTTTCGCAATAAAAATTATAGAGAATTTAATTCTGAAAATAATTATGTAAGCTGTGTAAACTAAATTCAAATAAAAGTTGAATAAAATGTATTCTTATGTTACATTACACCAAAAAAAATTGCTGTTTTATGAGGAGAGAACACTTACGGTGTTGAATGCTCATATTCAAGAAGTACTTTTTCCCACCGAATTCCTTACCTGGTTAGGATTCTTTACATTTTTACAACAATGAGAATTTTCACAAAAATCAGATTCGGATAACATTCAGTTTTTCGGAGAACGGGAAATTGTAAAACATTTCAAGCTTCATATTCGTAAATAAGTATTAGTTTATCGTACAGGTTTTCGGAGGTCAGGAAAGTGTAAAACACATCAAGCCAATGATTGGCGAATAAAATTCATTAATCAGTTTCGACACAAATGTAAGCCGATTTTCGGCACAGATTAAGAATTTTTTATTAGGTCTATGATTTCGGTGGTTATAGATCAGTTTTTTGGCGGTCGGAAAAGTGTAAATCATTTCGAGCCTCAGTTGCGGTTATCGTTAAGTTTTTCGCTGGTCGGGAAACTTCACTGACCAGATTCAATAAACACAGCGAACTACTCAACAGGCTCCACACTTCAAACAAAACTAAGCAAGAGCAAGCCGCTTTTGACACCAGTTGATGAAACAGATGATAACAATAAACTACACATAAAAAGCAGTGAGGCCACTCGAGAAAGAACATGGAGAAAAGTGTGCGGACACGGCGACAGAATGCAAGAATATGAACTGATGAGAAGGTAGAAGGAAAAGAGGAGGCAGGAGGACAAGGAGAAGGAGGAGGAGATCACGACGAGGAGAAGAAGAAGAAGAAGAAGAAGAAGAAGAGAAGAAGAAGAAGAAGAAGAAGAAGAAGAAGAGAAGAAGAAGAAGAAGAAGAAGAAGAAGAAGAAGAAGAAGAAGAAGAAGAAGAAGAAGAAGGAGAAGAAGAAGAATTTAAGATACTGGGGAGAATCTTAGCTGAGCACTGCTGTAACTGCAGGGAGAATATACTGAATAATTCATAAATTTCCTTTCTCAAACTTACTTTCTTGTTGCATCTTTCTACTATCCTCTCTCTCACTCTCTCTTTCTCTTTTTTCTTTTAGGGTTGTGTGGTAGAGAGGACCAGGAGTCCTAACTCCGCCCTAATAAAGGCAATTAATTAATCAATCAATCAATCAATCTCTTATTACTTGGTTTCTTATGATTCTTCTTCTTAGTTATGATACTTCTTCCATTTTTCTTCTTCTCTATCTTCGTCCCCTTCTTCCTCCAGATCCTTTAACTTCGGTTTTCGGGTTTCTTTTTCTAGCTTCTAGTATTAGCTGGTTCATTGATCTTCTTTGAATTCATACAGAATTATTCCGTATCTTCAACTTTTCTTTTGAATTCTCAGCCTTCTAATTGTCGTCTGGTTTTTCTACAATTACTTATAAGTCTTTCCCTTTTATCCCAATTCTTCTTTTTCTCCTCCAATTCTTCCTTATTAATATTTTTCTATTCCATTTCTCCTGTCTCTGGCACATTCTATTGTCACGTTCTTCTTCCTTTCCTAACTCTTCTTTTCCTTCTTCACTTTTCTCTACATTTTTCCTACATATTTTCTTCATCTTGTCTTCTACTTCCTCTAACTCTTCTTTTTCTTCACTCTTTTCTACATTATCCCTACATCTTTTCTTCATCTTGTTTTCTACATTTTCCTACATTTTTTCTTCACTCTTTTCTACATTTTCCTTCATCTTTTCTTCTTCACTCTTTTCTACTTTTTCCTAAATCGTTTCTTCTTAACTCTTTTCTACATTTCCCAACATCTTCTCTTCTTCACTCTTTTCTACATTTTCCTACATCTTCTCTTCTTCACTCTTTTCCACATTTTCCTACATCTTATCTTCTTCTCTCTTTTCTACATATTTTCTTCTCCACTCTTTTCTTCATTTCCCTACATCTTTTCTTCTTCACTATTTTATACATATTTCTACATCTTTTCTTCTTCACTCTTTTCTACATTTTCCTACATCTTTTCTTCATCTTGTTTTCTACATTTTCCTACATCTTGTTTTCTACTTCCTTTCTTAAAGGAAATATTTTCCTCGTTTTCCTCCTACTCCCACCTCTTCCTTTTTGTTTTTCTTTTCCTTCATCATCTTCTTCTTTTTCTACTTCCAAGATCACTTTCTCCTATCCCATACCCATATAACTACGATGCACGTCCAGAGCCTCCTTGGTTCTCCAACCAACTCGACTTACGTGAGTTTCACTTTCTCTCACACATTCACCTACTCTCTTCTTTCTCCTACACTACGAGCGATCTCCTGCCATCCAACATCCACACACACTACACAGTAAAGTTCGCTCCTTCCAGCAGAACGTGATCAGAATCAAAATTTCCAAAGAGTAAAAGTGAGTGAGAAGTAAGAGAGAGAAAGAACAAAATATAAGGGCGAAGCAGTGATGAGATGAAGGGTAGAAGGAGATAGATAATGGAGTCGAAAGTAAGAGTGACTGATGAATTGTTTAGCAAGTTTGCAGCTGTTTTAAGATTAGGATTCAGTAAACAAATTATTCAGGAGAATTATTTACAGGATTATTCAAGACAATTATTTACAGGAATTAAGAAGACAATGGTATAGTACTGCATTTTATTACTGTGCCGTAATTATTGTACGAGAAAATGAAAAATATATTGTATTTTAAATATGATGACACAGTATTGAATACTGAAAATGTACAGGATAATTGTTAAAAATAGAATATTTTAGCAACAATTATTTAGGGCATAATTTAAGTTTACTCAAATATTTTCAAGTTTCAAAGATTCAACTGATATTTTATTTATTGGATAGAGCAAACAATACAATAGTCGGAAAAAACAGGCTATTGCCCAAAACTTCTTCAATTTCCTAATTTTGTTTCAAATTTTGTCAAAATATCATGTCTATTTCAATTTCTACACCAAATTAATCATCAATCTAAAACTACAAATCAGAATAATACAAACAATTTCGAATTTAGCAATATTTGAATTGCACTTCGGTAATATTAAAAAATTATTGCTCTTTGTTTTTGAACGATTTTAAATAGCTAACTTAACTAGTCACGATTAATTTCAATTCAATTCTCTATTCTCCAAAGTAAACCCCTTTCAAATAAGAATAATTTTATAAGCAATGCAATTGCCTAGCAACATAATTATGCTATGTTAGTACAATAATTGTATAGTACTAGGCACTCCAGAAGTATTGCTCAACTAAGAGAATTGTTTATAAATACTTATAATTTGCTCTTATTAAAAGGACGATTCGAAGCTGTAACAACCAGAGATTCTTAGAAAACCGAAACCAATTTTGGTGTTATGGTGAAAGTTTTGAACCCCTAACGTAATATTTACTTGATTTTAGGTTTACATTTTCCTACATCTTTTCTTCTTCACTCTTTTCTACATTTTCCTACATCTTTTCTTCTTCACTCTTTTCTACATTTTCCTACATCTTCTCTTCTTCACTCTTTTCTACATTTTCCTACATCTTTTCTTCTTCACTCTTTTCCACATTTTCCTACATCTTATCTTCTTCTCTCTTTTCTACATATTTTCTTCTCCACTCTTTTCTTCATTTCCCTACATCTTTTCTTCTTCACTATTTTATACATATTTCTACATCTTTTCTTCTTCACTCTTTTATACATTTTCCTACATCTTTTCTTCATCTTGTTTTCTACTTCCTTTCTTAAAGGAAATATTATTCCTCGTTTTCCTCCTACTCGCACCTCTTCCTTTTTGTTTCTCTTTTCCTTCATCATCTTCTTCTTTTTCTACTTCCAAGATCACTTTCTCCTATCCCATACCCATATAACTACGATGCACGTCCAGAGCCTCCTTGGTTCTCCAACCAACTCGACTTACGTGAGTTTCACTTTCTCTCACACATTCACCTACTCTCTTCTTTCTCCTACACTACGAGCGATCTCCTGCCATCCAACATCCACACACACTACACAGTAAAGTTCGCTCCTTCCAGCAGAACGTGATCAGAATCAAAATTTCTAAAGAGTAAAAGTGAGTGAGAAGTAAGAGAGAGAAAGAACAAAATATAAGGGCGAAGCAGTGATGAGATGAAGGGTAGAAGGAGATAGATAATGGAGTCGAAAGTAAGAGTGACTGATGAATTGTTTAGCAAGTTTGCAGCTGTTTTAAGATTAGGATTCAGTAAACAAATTATTCAGGAGAATTATTTACAGGAATTATTCAAGACAATTATTTACAGGAATTAAGAAGACAATGGTATAGTACTGCATTTTATTACTGTGCCGTAATTATTGTACGAGAAAATGAAAATATATATTGTATTTAAAATATGATGACACAGTATTGAATACTGAAAATGTACAGGATAATTGTTAAAAATAGAATATTTTAGCAACAATATTTAGGGCATAATTTAAGTTTACTCAAATATTTTCAAGTTTCAAAGATTCAACTGATATTTTATTTATTGGATAGAGCAAACAATACAATAGTCGGAAAAAACAGGCTATTGCCCAAAACTTCTTCAATTTCCTAATTTTGTTTCAAATTTTGTCAAAATATCATGTCTATTTCAATTTCTACACCAAATTAATCATCAATCTAAAACTACAAATCAGAATAATACAAACAATTTCGAATTTAGCAATATTTGAATTGCACTTCGGTAATATTAAAAAATTATTGCTCTTTGTTTTTGAACGATTTTAAATAGCTAACTTAACTAGTCACGATTAATTTCAATTCAATTCTCTATTCTCCAAAGTAAACCCCTTTCAAATAAGAATAATTTTATAAGCAATGCAATTGCCTAGCAACATAATTATGCTATGTTAGTACAATAATTGTATATAGTACTAGGCACTCCAGAAGTATTGCTCAACTAAGAGAATTGTTTATAAATACTTATAATTTGCTCTTATTAAAAAGGACGATTCGAAGCTGTAACAACCAGAGATTCTTAGAAAACCGAAACCAATTTTGGTGTTATGGTGAAAGTTTTGAACCCCTAACGTAATATTTACTTGATTTTAGGTTTACTGAAGTTTGATAATGATTTGGTTTATACCTATACTTTAAACCTATAGATTAGTTTGGAATCCAGACCAGGACGATTTAATAAATTTGTGGTTATTACAAAGTCCAAGTATTTTTATTCATTTTCGATTTGTAATTGAATTTATTTTCAAAGTATTTCCAATTGATAACTAAGACAATATCACCTTCACAGCTGCACAAAAATTTAAAGAACCGGCTCCTTTCAGCCGGAAGACAAGATAAGGAATCTCAATCAACTTTTTTATCAAAAGTAATTCTTGTTCCATCATTATTATGGAAGAAACGCCTTGAGCAGAGCAGCAAGCAGCCAAGCACTCAGCTCAGGTGAAGGTGAAGATGTTGCAGTGGAGAAAAAAGAAAAATGTTGACCTGATTATCCAGGAGACTCTCGATACATTTGCTCAATAGAAGTATGACGAAGTCAACATGAGAGAAAAAAATTCTGCTGCATCACCCCTAGCAACCAAACTAATTGGGTCACGTGATAATAAAATCTCTCTCACTCCCTCTCTCTCCGAAGAATGGACATTGATATGTCAAAAGCTCCGCCAATTTATGTGGATGCATAACAATATTATCTATTGTTATATTCCAAATTGCTTTTTACATATCATATACAATTCAATAATTATTTTCTTAGTCTATATTATGTAAATTCATCTATAATTTTGCTGTATTGTAAGCTATTGTGTAAAAGTGTATAAGCCAGTATATATTGTAATCTACATAAAGCAAGTACTCAATCAATCTCTCTCTCTCTAATATTTCTTCTTTATTTTGTAAAGGGTTGTGTGGCAGAGAGAACCAGGAGTCCTAACTCCGCCCTAATTAAGGCAATTAATCAATCAATTAATCTCTCTCTCTCTCTATCCGGGTTCGAGTGTTAATGGGAAGGATATTAGCCTATATCCTTTTCCAAGAGTCGACAATTATTTGCTAGAACACTGCATTGCAATATTATTTTATCGATATTCAAAAAGCTTTCAATCTTAATGCTGATTTAATAATATTTCACACACTGTAAAATTCGTTAAACAATTGAATACTGTCATTTATTGTAAATTAGTGTACGAGCCAGAATATATTTCAACTTACATAAATAAAGAACTTATCTAATCTCTCTGGTTGTGTGATTTGTATTTTTCAAGAATCGACAATCATTTTGTTGAAACACTGCCGATTTATGCAATTACATTAAATTCTCTCAAAATACGTCTGATTTACTCTTGTTTCAACTCTTCATCAACCAGTTTTTTATCCCTATCATACCTCTCTATTATTTCCTCACATATATATTTGCTTCAGCATCAGTTATTAGAAGAAATTCAAACTTTAGTGGCAAGGATATCCTTTCAAGGAGAGAAATTCTACTGTTATAAATTAATCGATTTGATGTTGATGTTTCATATTTTTATTAGTGTGATGTATTTGAATGAAAGTGCCCTACATAGTACAAGAGAAATAGTACAATGTATCCTTGGTTTTTCTCTCCCAATCTGTGCTTCATTGTAAAAATGAATAAATAAATAAAATAGTATACCATATTTATTTCGCTGAATAACTCTTCATTTCAACAACTGAAACATTTGTAGCATCCATTACTTACTTTCATAAATTTGAAGCAATACATTCTTTACTTTCCAATTAGGTATAGAATATTATGTGTATTACTCACATATTGCAGTTAGTTACCCATCAGTAAAAAGCAGATTCAGCTCACCTGGAAATAAAATTGAACAAATCAATATATTTGATCTACATATTAGTTACTTTTAAAAATATAGAATTCAATGCAATTAATTAAAGCCAGAGTAAAGATTAAATAATTTGATGCAAAATAGTATCTCCCACTAATGATACCCTAATTAACTGTAGATGAGACTAGTAACATGATCTCCTACATAGTATACTTAGGTAGTATACTATTTTCCTACATAGTATACTTTCCTTGGTCCTACTAGTATCAAGGAAATAAGCTGATTAAACAAAGCTGAATGGGAATTAAAACCATTCCCAGAGCAGCTATAATTGGCAGAAGAATATTTGTAAGAAAATAGTCTTGTCAACCCAGCTCTCCTGTATTGCTATTCTGGAAGTTTTTCGTCAAAATCTTTACACATTTTAATTATCTACAAGAAACTACTTATGTTTATAATATGAGAAAAATGAACAATATTTTCACAGTATAAGATATAAGTGTATTTTGAAATGTAATACAGACAGAACACAGTGGGTCTGAGAGCAATCATCACCTTCATTCAATTTCACCATCTGTAATATTGTTGTTTACAGCCTGTGGTAGTGAAAGTGCATCTTGAGAGCCTGTCTTCAATTTGTAAGCAAGGCTAGTTCAGTCAAGCACTTTCTATTGCAGGAGGAGAAGAAAATTATTGTAATACAATACTATTGCAGTTCAAAACATCATTCAGTTATGATGTTTCTCACGATGACAATAAAATTACTAGCAACCAAGTTCAAAATTAAAGTAATAATATGTATCTATTTTTGCATTCATTCTTTTAATAATACCACAGATACTATCTATGCAGCTTGTCTGTAATAATAAGCAAATTAAATGAGGTTTTTATTTTGGCAGCAATCACCTGTTCACATTAAAATTCTACTTTGGTTGGTTAGTGATAGTGCATTATTTTAATTGTTTTTTTTGTCAGAATAAAAAATTATTTGGATTTAATAATTTGGAGTTTATATGGATGAAATAATGTTTTATTCTGACAAAAAAAAACAAAAAAAACAATTGAAATAATGCACTATCACTAACCAAAGTAGAATAAAATTTAATTGACAATTGATTGTTGTCCCTCGATAATCCGACAGTTAAGGAGCCGAGAGAGTGTCGGATTACCAAAATGTCGGATTAAGAAAAATGTCATATTATCAAAGATGTTTTATTCTTAATTTGTTTGAACACAATGAAGTTGAAAAAAGGAAGAAACAGTAAAGGTGCATGTAATTTATTAATACCAGGATACAAAATGACAGTACATTCAAGTTTTTAAAAGAAATACGGAAAGAAATTCAAGTAAAATATACAATATGTACATACATTCACACATTAATGAAGTTTGTGCAGTCGGCAGCGCGGTCTACCGAGTACGTCGGATTAAAAAGTGTCGGATTATCGAGGGACAGCTGAAGTTGATCTTTACTGATGGTCTCTTTACTATTCAATAGGGAGATTCAATAATATACTAGTAGTTCTATGAACAGTAGACCTCACGCTGTATTCTCATCCACAAGTACCTGATTGCAAAGACATTAAAGACCTTGCATCTTTAAGGTCTTTGCCTGATTGATACTATAGACCTTATGGAAATACAGCAATAGACTGGCTTCTCCACACTTGACAGCTTGACAGCTGATTTATGATGAATAATTCTATAGTCTGATTTTTAATCTAATAATGGCGTATGAAGGAGGCTCCTTTTTCCTTTTTATATTATCCTTGAAATGCAAAATTTTCAAAAACCTTGTATATACGTCGACGAGCAATTAAAAAAGGAACATACCTGTCAAATTTCATGAAAATCTATTACCGCGTTTCGCCGTAAATGCGCAACATATAAACATTTAAACATTAAGAGAAATGCCAAACCGTCGACTTGAATCTTAGACCTCACTTCGCTCGGTCAATGAGATAGGGAGAATAAATTGAATATACAATTATATTCAATTTATTCTTTATATCGAGTAGGGAGAATTGGATTAATTGGAGGAAGGTTTTTTTTAAAAACTCTTATATCAACAACATTTTCTCATCTCTACAATCATAACAATTCCCAACAGACCATATTAAAATGCATCAACCCAGTTTTCTCAGCTACGGTATGACCTATTTTTCAAGCAAGGCGCTATCTTACTACTGTATACAGTGGAGTATTCTTATGGTCTAATCCCTTCCTGTATAACAGGCTTCTCCAATCCTCTGCTCCCGGGCTTCTATTGAATAATGTCACCCTCTTACTTGCCTCACTATCTCCAACTCACTCACTTACACTATAGATGGATAGTCTGTTAGCTATTTATTGCACAAGTTTAAACAACCAGTGTTAACAATTTGTATTAACGGTGAAATATTTTGAAATAGTACATGATAATAATATGAATATTACAATAATTGAACTTGAACGTTTTACAGTAGAAACATAACCTATTTTTTAGACATTTTATTAATTTATCAAAATTTAGGAATGAAATAGGTTTGGGCCAAGCCTGTTGTTCCATCCTAATCATATTTATATGATTTGAGATTCTGTCCACGAATAAATAATAAATAAGGCTATATTAGTGACTTTTTACGTTTGATAATATCCCAAAACAGAATTATATTTTTTTAATTTTCGTTTTTCTCCTATACGATTCTTGTAATCGTATTAAAGCTACTTATAATGATTATAATGATCATAACTACATGTATTACCATAGGCGACAAGCCTAGAAACTTTGATCATTAAAATCTATCCATCTATACAAAATACTTTGATTTTATTACTTGATATCAATTTTATCTTGTGGAATCAGTAACTAAGTAATCTCAAAAGTAGATTTTTCCATGATAAACTCAAGTGCACTCCAAAAACCAGTTTTCTCTTGCAGTAAGAAGAATCCTTATAAACCACATTGGCTTTTTGAATAGTATCTGTCTTTCTTAATAATACTGCTTTGTTTTGCATAACCAGATTCACAGCTAATGAACTGATAGTTTCTTGAATCCAATAAATACCAGTTGCACAAAAAAGGTGGTTTGTTTGGATTTTCTCAAAATATTTAGCAAAGTATAACCTTTTTCATCAGAATCTCTTCAAAAACTATTCAATGACAATGAAAATGTTCAATGACTATTATTCAACTATAGATAAATAATCAATTTTGGATTAGTCATTACCGTCTCCTATAGAATATTTAATAATTTATAATAATTTTATATTAATTATGATAATCTTATAATATTTTATAATAATTTCGAAGTAATAATATTCAAGAGAGCATCCCTCTATTTGAAGAACAAAATAGATACAGTAGGCTGGTCCACGTTCAAGACACCAATTATTATACATTGAAGCTGTTTAAATACTATTGTCACCTGGATCCTAAAAATATTACTAGAATTAAGACTGTCAAATGTAATTTTATAGTAATTATTTGATATAAGGATAGTAATTTAATTGTATTTAAGATTCACAGATTTCTAATTTTGTGTATGATACAAATGTACAACAATACCTAATTAATTGTTATCGTTTTTAATTGTTATCGAACATATTTCATACAAATAGAGTTACTGGAGCTATTACTTGATATGAGATATTGATCTAATAAACTATATTCAATTATAAATATGATTTTTATTGAGAATTAGACATGACTATCTTGTAAAAAGTGGAAATTGAACAAAATTATGGAAATTCTAATCTTATCCTGGAAAATTCTAGAGAGAGTCCAATCATTGTAATGATTCATGTTTGTTCAAATATTGGAAGAAATATATTGAAACAATCACAGAAGTAGCCTACATTATGATAATAATAAAATTGATAGAAGACGTAACAATATTATTTTCTGTGGAATCCATTTTTTCTGTATCTATTAATAAGATGAAACTTGTTATATTTGATGTTCCATAGAACATAGGCTGTTGTTACGTGATCTTGTTATTGTCATAATTGTTCAAATTCGTTTATGTAATACTTTTAATTGTAAGTTTAATTGTTGTTATATTCCCAGTGATTTAACATCTTGCTTGCCATGTGAACAGAGAATTAATTGACTATAACCAGTACTTATAGGACTTTCTAATGAGTATTTAGCTTTTAGTTTACAGAGAAATACATCAATTTGATATTATTCTTATAGATTGATCTAGATCACAACTTTATAGGGAAGTTATTATCCCAGCATTGAATATTCGGTCAGATTAAATAACTTTATAAAAAATATTTCCATTGAAAGCTCTTCGGTGGTAATGACTTCCAGTAGTTTCAAAATAACCTCACTCCTGAAATGTATCTATGTATCTGTATCTACTTTATCTAGTGTAAACTGTTATGCACAGTTTCACCTGATCAAGCCATTTGAATATGGTAAATCTGGTACGATTAATAAGAGAACACTGGAATAATTATAGATAGAAGCTCTAGCCATGGAAATAATATGTTCCAGTGCATTCGTTGTAAATCATAGGCGATTTTGACAATGTTAAATTTAGCATTTAACATTTGACAATGTTAAAATGTCTTGACCTAGCTTGGTGAAACTGGTCATTAATCTATTTTCTTCACAGAACCCCCAAACTCGATTCCCTTAGCCTCAAATCCCTTAGTGAATGTTTCTGTGATTTTTCTGGCTTCAAATTTATCATGTTTTTTAATATTTTTCAATTTATTAATGCATTTTCAAGTGTAATAATAATTTGTTTCATCTTTCTGATCAACCGAGATACAAAATTTTTAGTGTAATGTATATTTGGACTGTAAATTTTTGTGATCTTTATAAAAGTGTTTTCATAACCTCATTTGGACTATTTTTATCAAAATTAGGGAGAGGAACAGTTTTGGGTTTATCCTATTGATTCTCTCCCAATCATCAATTTGATGTTGTGATTAAGGAATGTAATAAATGTAAATGTAAATGTAGTAAATGTAAATCAAGCCCCCCCCTCCTCCATCTGCACAAGCACTCCACCAATCATAAAAAGAAAAAATCCATTTTACTAATAAAACCACAGAAAAGAAAACTTACTTCTTCTCACTTCATAACAGAAAATTAAACACATACAATCACAAAAAGAAAAGCAGTTGACACTGAGATATTACGAAAAAAGCAGTTGCTACTCATAATGCCAGAGAATATAGAATGTATAAAAAGTATAAAAAGTGTATTTTTATATTCTATACTCTCTCCATACAACCACACAATTCCATAGAATAAAATAAAATCATAGAATAAGAAAAGTAGTTTCCTCAGTCCTCACTCACACAATCACAAAATATAGAAAACCAACACTCACATTCATGCCAACATAACAAGAAAAAATATAAAAAATAGAGTCTGGTGGAAGTTGAGTATAGAATTACGCAATAAACAAGTACACGCTGCAACAAGATACCTTTTATCCTCTGCCACCTTTTTCAACCCCCCCTCTTTTTCTAGTGTACTTCACCCCTTCCCCGGCCATTTCCACACCTTGTTACATAGGAATTATACGCTCGACCGAAGCTTCCCTCGGTGGATTACGAGAAGACCCTCTTTTTTCAACATGGCGGACAAAAGTTGTGACGAAAAAGCAGACTGACGCAACGATTGGGGATTGGACGGATTGGACCTCCCTTCTTGTGGTTGTCATTGTATGGCAATGTGTCACAGGATGTGTGGCTCCCGATTTGTAACCGATACAAGGTTACCGAATAAAAGGGCCTAGGTCCTTGGTGTGATATAGGGCTAAAGGATGTTGTAGTGGAATACCAACAACTGAGATTCAATGGGAACTAGCAGCCCTAATCCTGGGTTGCACCAACCACGATTTGAATCAGCTGATCATACCTAATTAGTATTGACTTCAGATACTGTTGTTAGTGAGATGTTGTGATATCTATCCATAATGAAAACAATAAATTAAAATTAAATAATTATTATTTAACGAAAATCCTAAATAAATGCTGCAAATCACCCCAAAGACTTCTGCTACTGCAGACATTGACAACAGGGTTAACAGCTAGTTGGAAATTCGATGAGAACTACTATCCAAAAATTAGTAGCCAGCCCGGGAATCGAACCCGCTACCTCCCAATTGCTAGTCAGGAATGCATACCCTTACACCAAACTGACAATCTCTGAATAGCAGCGCTCATTTTATATGAAGCCATAGCGGCCAACCAGGTTTACAGATGGAATTAAATAGAGAATGCATTTATTCAAATGCTAATTAATAAATAGTTATTAATCAACGGAAATCCTAAATAAATGCTGCAAATCACCCAGAAGACTTCTGCTACTGCAGACATTGACAACAGGGTTAACAGCTTAAAATTAAATGTTGTAAGATGTATGCAATTTTCAAAAAAATAGTGATATTTCAGACAACATCCCAATATTTTCATTAGTTAGTATTGCGTTATTCAGGAATTGATCTTGCTTGTTGCACCCAACTTAAGAATGATTGATGGAATGAAAGATTAGCAGGAACAAATCTGCTTCAAACTTGATTTGAACTGCTATTGTCAAATTCAGACCATAAGCATGTTTCCATACAAATATGGAAGAAAATGTTCAAAACATAAAATGAAGAATGTTTTTTTCAACAGAAAGTGGAGAGGAAGATAAGAGCAGTCACTCAAGCTGCGTTTACAGCAAAATTATTAATAAAATGTTTATTCCTCCGTCCTTATAGATTCTATTAGATTGAACATAACTTATCATATACATGATGTGCATATGTGTTTGTCAAGTTCCGTTCAATCTAATAGAATCTAAAAGGCAGAAAAATAAACATTTTATTAATAACTTTGGTGTAAACGCAGCTTACAGCAAAGCAAGGCAGTATTATATTTTCTTATTTTCTGGAATAGAGTTCAGTATATTCAATCTTCATTTGTATCACTATAATCTATCTCCCGCACACATTCTTTCTCTCACTCACTATCTTTCTCCCTCCCTATCTCACTCTCTCTAATTATTATTATTCAGTCTGTCAACTACCGCTCTTGCTCTCATCACACTCTCTATAACCATACCTGTTTTTACTCACATTCGCCATTACTATTTTTTGTCATCACTCACTACTCTCTCTCTCCTCTGTCTCTACCTGAGATTGCCATTTGAGGGTTAGGTGTAAGAGAGGGCCGACTGCGCCCTAACTTCGCCCTCCTAGGTCAAAAATATAGGCAGTCATTCTATTCTATTCTACCTACCTATCTATCATTCTCTCTCTCTCCCTTTTTGTCTCTATCTATATTTCTCTCTCTCCCTATCTGTCTATCTATCTTTCTCTCTCTCAATCTCTCTCTTTCTCTGAGTCACTTCCATCCATGATCCATGAATCACTCCCTGCCTCTCTAAATCTCCCAGCAGCTCACTCACTCCAAGACAATCACTCTCCTGAAGAAATCACGCCCATAATTGGATGACAAATTGTAGACGTAAATTGGCTCAGTAAGACTAATAGCTCATTTAGTAATCAAATTTCACACAGCCCGTAACCAGATCCGGCCCTCATACAATTTTGATCGCAATTATACTACAATTATTTTAATCTTTACGATTACAGTGAAATAATATCGAAATAAGCCAAACGTGTCAGATGCTCTTCGGACAGAATTATAGCACTTGTAATAGTAATAATTTAAAGTTTTTATTGTGTACACACAGAGTACATATAGTGTGTAGGTTACAAATTCAGCAATAAATGAAGTAGACTGTACAAAAAACATTATATTGCTTTCAAATATTTTCAAAGTATTATTGAAAAGTACAAAGAAACCTTTTTAAAGGATGAAAAAAGAAAATCATCATGAAAATAGGTTATGTTTACTATTGAAGTACTTGTAGACTAGTAAAATTGTAAACTTGTAAACTTGTAGATCATAAATTTTTGTGAAACGTGAGTACTTGTAAACTTGTAACTACAAGTACTTGTTCGTAACCATGGTTGGTAACAATACTTGTACCTTTGTGAAATAGGCCCCAGTTATTACAACTATAGCTCTCTCGCTCTCTTTAAACTGATTTATATAGTGAGATTTATTTTACACTATTAGCATCCCTTCAAAACAACATTAATGCTTACCATTCTTTTACCAATGCTAACAGTTTAAAGTGAAACTTACAATGATTCTAGTAAGTTTTGATTCTAAACATCACAGCAAATGTTGAAGCCCTCATACAAGTTATTCGAAATATTCGATTGGCAGTGCTAAGGCTTCATATGCAACCTACCCTGAGAATAGAATATGTAACCTACCAGGTTCCACCTGAACCTACCTGGATCAATAAGTGCTTAGTTCTCTCCTTTTTCATCGACTCACCTCAAACACAACCTATTGTTCATTTTTCTGATATATCTGCCTGCCTAGTGCCTATTTATCATCCGCTCAATAGCAAACAATACTGTTGGATCAATAGACCCCTTTCCACCCTAGGCACACTTCATCTCTACAAGTTGCAAAACATGTTGCTGAGGTGAGATTCACTCCAAACTGGCAGCATTTCCTATCAATAACAACAATGCTGCCAATTAAATCGTTGCTGACAGTTCAAACTTATCCACTTCAAACTATTAACATGGAAGTAGACTAACTCTTTAAGTGTAGGTTGCACAAAATCCTGTAAAATTTTAACCGTGATTAATTTTGCATGGTCCAAGAATAATTCATCATGGATCAAGTATGTAAAGTGCCATATTAACCTGGCTATCACAAAACTCAACCAAGTAGGCTGCATGTGGGATAGTGAATATTGTCATTATTGATTTAGGCCTGGTTGCACAAAAGCCGGTTAAATTTTAACAGTGATTAATTTTAGGAGAACCATCAGAGAAGGAACCAATCAGAGAAGCCGTCTTTTCAATGAAGCCTTCTCTGATTGGTTCTCCTAAAATTAATCACTGTTAAAATTTAACCGGCTTTTGTGCAACCAGGCCTAAATCAATAATGACAATATTCACTATCCCACATGCAGCCTACTTGGTTGAGTTTTGTGATAGCCAGGTTAATATGGCACTTTACATACTTGATCCATGATGAATTATTCTTGGACCGAAAATCAAGTGACGAAGCAGTGTGCGATTTCATCAATTACTTAACCTTTTGATAACATCAACTTTTTTGGAGAGAAATAGTACAGGCCCAAACTAGTTTTTCCTCAAATGTCATATTTATATATATAATGATTATAGTATTTGTACAATGGATGAATGAATAAAAGAATATTAGAATTATTGCCTATTCTCATGAATTATAAATAATAATAATATTACCAACTATAATAGAAAAATATAATATCAAAACTTCTTATCATCTTTGCTACTATATAGGCTCTTGCTCAAGATCATATTACATTATTATCATAGTACATATTGAATGCACATCAAAAGACTCATGGATAATATTGTACATCATTCTGTACTAAAGCCTAGTATATATTATAAATTAGATAGGTAAAAGGAATATAAAAACTTGATGTACCCTTTTTATTTAGAACATTTTTTTTAAGTTTTTTATTTTAAATTTAATTTTTTTCAAGTTTTTATATTGTTTTTATTAATTTTAATAGAGTAGCCCATACAAGTGAAGCGATTCTATTAGATAAGTAGTTTGATTTGATTAATTTATTTTAGACAAAGTCAAATCTACTACGCTTCTTGTCAAATCTAGTCAATAAAATAATCTAATCTATTCATGAACGTCACTTGACCTCAGTATAATCAAGAGTAAATTCCTTTTATTATAATGCTAGTTTTATTTTACTATCAATTGTGTCAGATACGCTTTACATTGAGTTAACAATATTAATATGTATACCAGAACAGATACAACGTGGACCCAGCCCACATTAACGTGTGGGTTTCTAACCCAGAAAAGGCAATCAACAATAGACAATAATGGAAACTCAAATCTGGATATTCATACTCACAGATATTGGCTTGTAAAATTATAGTCATTCATTATTTATTCATAAGAATCACTTCCACTACGTTTCTAACCCAGAAAAGGCTATCAACAATAGGCAATAATTAACATTCAGATCTGATACTCATAACCACAAATATTGGCAAGTAAGAATTACAATCATTCATTATTGATTAATTCTTTTCCACTCTATGGCCCGGTTGCAAAAAAGCCTGTTAAATTGTAACCGTGATTAATTTCACGAGAACCAATCAGAGAAGGCTTTTTAGAAAATACTAAATTGACTCTGATTGGTTCTCGTGGATTATTAATCTTGGTTAAAATTTAACCGCCTATTGTGCGCAGCCGGCACTATGTTTGGAAAAGTGTATAATGTAAAGTTGCGTACAGTCTTGAGCGCCACTAACACGCGCATTTCACTTTTCATCAGCTGATGCTAACCCACCCTACAGGGGGCGAAGCCCCCTGCCGAGCGCGAAGCGCGAGTCTTACTGTATCTTCACAACACATATTTTATAATCAGCTGATGAAAATTGAAATGCGCTTGTACGAGGCGCTCAAGTCTGTACGCAGCTTTAAATGGTTGCCTAATTGTTAAGTAGAGAACGTAAATAAATAAGATAAACACAGCTTGGTTGGATTTTCAAGCCGAGGGTTAAAGTGAACCCCCCTTAAGGGTTTGAGTGATGGTTTGAACAGAGCGTTTTCAGAGGTGTGGTTGTAGGTGATGTTCAAGAAATAATTTATATCGTTGAAATAAAAAAGAACATGAACGGAACAAGTACTTCTCTTGTTTAATACCCTTCCAAATATCGTATTCAACTGTGAGAGTTACAGTGTATAACCATAGAGAAACAATAGCGTAAGTAAATATCCCGTTGTATAGGGAATTAATGTTGTAGCTTTTACTGTTATCTCAAGCCGATTACTGTCGATTATTGTCAATTTTTACCGTTTTGTTGGGGTGATAGTGTATGAACGGCACAATTTGAGAGACTACCAGCGTCACACAGCTGCATAGAAAAGAACTACGTGAACTATCATAGAAAAACGAATACTACTACAGGATATTCGTTAGTCTCTGGTATTATACAGTAGTTGGTATAAATGATGAAATGATAAGCGTGCAAGTTTCTAATCAATTGCAGACTAGAAAGGTTGGGTTGGACTCAACTCTGACGTAATAGAAGTGTTGTGGTGTTGCACAGTCTAAATTTGGGGGAGGTTCGCTACAGTAACATCCCCAGCATGGCCCAGTTCATTCAATAAAGATTTGTCCATTTCCTCCTGTTTGATATATAATTAAACGACATCATATTTAATAAGGTACTATACTCTATTTTTTATAATTTTTGATTTTGTGTAACACGTATATGATAGAGAGTACCATGTTGTATTCCAATCCGGCAGTAATGAAAACCAAAGTTTAGCTGAAAAACTTTCGAGCTCAACAGGTCTATAGATATTTCGATTGTAACCAAACTACAGATAAAATAATAATTAATTATTGGGTAACGCAAATCCTATACTTACAATAATTTATTTGGAGTGTACAATTTATTTTCAGAAAAATGTACTGATTCATCATGCAGTATTATAGATTATAGTGGTGTAGTTTCATTATTATAGTATCACTAGTACTCTTCTATTTTATTTTGACACGATCACTCTCGGGTATAAATCACATTTGCACACTAGATAATGGAATGAATACCCAAAACCTATCCTGACATTGAAGAAAATAAAAGGATACTAGTAATTCTATATAATAAAACTATCAAATAGCCCTACAGATACAATAGAAGATTGGTACAGTAATTTCTTTTAGAAACTACTAATTTTTTAGAAACAACTTACTTTTTCTACTAATTTAATTCAGTAGTAGATTCGTTTATTACAGAACAAACCTCTCGAACTTTATATAAATCTGATTTCTATAATAATTATTTCTGAACCATTTGTTAGATATTCAATATTTGAAGATGAATTTGATGAAAATCCTTAGTGCCGTTTTCGAGAGAATTAGCCAACGCCGATCGTTTCTTGCTTTCTTGTCTAACAAGTAAGACTCAGTTAAAGATTTTGTTGTGGAATTTGTGGGTTCAATTTGTTGTTTAGTTGAGTTGCTAGGCTTGGCAACAGCGGCAGTACATAGAGCACAGCATAGCATAGCATACTGTAATGGCAGTGGGTAGGCGAGAGAGCCATAACTCGTGTGGCCAGTGACTGGACTGGACAGACCAATTAGGCCTAATATCGTTGTCGATATGCTTTATTACATCTGCCGCACTCACTATATATACTATTACTAAACTCAGTCCATACATAAGTATATAATATTATGGTGTAGGCTTAGGGCGTGGTTTGTTCAATATTCATGTACGCCTGGTCTTCCTTTTCTTTCTAGTCTAGAAAATTATCTGTCTTGTAGTACACGCCTCGTCTTCCTTCTCTTTTTAATCTAAAAAATGATATCACTGTAAGTGAGCGTCAGTCAAACGCCAACTCACTGTTTCAAAAGTAAAGGAAGTTTTACGGTGATAAATTAACGGAGGTGGCGGAGAGGAAAAGAGGAGGGAGATATGATAGAGGACGGTGAGGGGAAGAGTTGAAGGGGTAAAGGAGTGATGAGGTAGAAGTGGATGAAAGGAGGGGTGGGAAAAGAATGTTGGGAAAAGTTAAGAATAAATAGATGAAGGATAGTGGAAAAACGAAAATGAAAAGAAGGAAGGGGTAAATGGCAAGGAAAAAGAAGAAGGATACGATATAATAGAGAAGAGGGGGAGTAGGAAAGAAGAGGAGAAGAAGGAATGAGGAGAAGGACATGTCACATGCCCCTGCCCCTGGTCACACTTCCTTTTTCTCCTCTCTTCTTATTTTCTCACTCCCTTTACTGTATCTTCTCTTGCATTTATATAAGCTTTTTTCAAACATTATTCTTTTCAATATCCTCTCCCTTTTAACCTTTTCTTATTTTCTCACTCCCTGGCTGTCTTTTCTCTTGCTCTTAATCCATTTTTCCCTCTTCATTCCTTCCTCTTCTTCCTCTCCTTGAACCCTAATCATCTCTAATCTTCATTTCCTTTCTCCTTTCATTTGCCCTACTTTCTTTCAATCTTCACAGCTTCACTAACCGCTCCCAAA
>NW_024091577.1:0-19172 GCF_014356525.2 Nilaparvata lugens
AAACCAAAACGTATCCAATATTATGGTAATGTAGGCTCGCTATGTTAATAATTTCTATCTATTTTTCTTTTGTCAAGCTTTCTTCTTTACTCAAGTGAAGTAATAAAACAAAACGTTTTCCGTTTCTATTGATGATTCATATTATAAATTAGGATTATCCTATTTTATCGTATTAATTAAGAATTTCTATTGATAATAAATTTATATTCGCCCTTCAAAAACTAACTCGCCTGCCCTAGTGTGGAGAACCTTTGACATCTAACTGTTAGGCTAGCTTCACACAGTTCGGTTCGTTTTCGGTTCAGTTCGGTTCATTGCCGAAACCGAATGAGGCGGTTCATTGCCGAAAACGAATGAGGCTTTCATACATAATCAGGTTTTAATTCGTACGGTTCTAATTAGGTATTTTCTTCTCAAAAACAGCTGTGTTTGGATTTTCACAATAAATTCATGATGGTAATAAAATATAAAAGTTGGTGTTCAAATAGTAAGATGTAATTTCTCGAACAACAACATTTTCAAGTTAATTAAAAATTGTGAACTATTTGAATAGTTTATTTTCGATTATATTAATTTTAGACGTTCAGAGTGATTATTTTTTGAATTTGTTTCAATTTTGACACATGGTACATAACGTTCATCTCTTCTCTCCATTAATGAAATCAGTTAATTTTCATGGAAAATAGAGATTCTCCCTGAGTTTTAATTTATCTTCATATTCTTTCAGCAAACTATTCATTGAGAAAAAATTGCTCCAGTGAACTAACAGAAATGAATTGAACATATGTTTTTGACATGGAAGATTTTTAAACAGATAATCACGATATCAGGTTAAAATAAAAACAAAAAGGTGAGCGTGTGTAAAAGACTTTGTTTTTATTTACGGTTTCCTAGCAACGAATTCGAATAAAATGATAAAACCTATTCGTGTTGAGGGGGCGTTCGGTGCTATGCGGTTGCTATTCGGAATCGAATTCAAACCGAATCACCGTTTCACACTTATCGGGAAAACGAACCGAACCGAATGTGTGTGAAAGTAGCCCTTCGCTAGAAACGAATTTGAACCTGATGTGTGTGAAACTAGCCGAACTTTGGCAAGTAGTCATTCAGAATATCAATACACTTTCAGGCCAGCCCAAGAATACTTTTTGCATGTATAGTTTAGGAATGAGTCTCCAACTCATTCAATCATTCATTAGGGCTTAGCCACATGAGGCGTTTTTCGGACGAGTCGTCAGGGCAAGAAGCCCTGCTCTCCGATTGGCTGATTATTATCAGCTGATAATCAGTGATGATGATATTTCACAATTTCTTCATTTTATTACAAATTTCTACTCTGAAATCTTTTTAACTTAGATAACCTATTTTACTGCCTTACACCTATTTATTTTATTATAATTTTTTTCATATGAATTATTCATGTAATTTCAAATAATTTGATGGAATTAAGAAAATTAGAATTAACAATCAATTACAATGATCAAGTGGCTCTTGCTTTCCTTTTTGTTAGTTTTATAATAAGTAAAAAGTTTTTCATAAAAAGTAGGCCGAAATCATATAATTTCTAATAATTTTGTTAGAATTAAGAATATAAATTAGAATTAAAATTAAATCATAAATTAAAAATAGAATGATAATTATTCAGAATGATCAAGTAGCTCTTGCTTTTGTTTTGGTTAAGTTGGAATCTTTCTACTTCCTGTAACTTTACTGTAACTTACAGCTGATGATGTGTGAGCACACACGAAAGCATGCTCCTGTAAAATATTAATTTTTAATTAATTAAAGTGGATTTTTGACAACGTTTCAAGTCTATTCAATTATGGAAAAGTTCCACAACATCAACATTAACACTACACACTTAATTAAAGATGTTGGTCCTTACTGTTTATTTATTTGAATTCGATTCAGCATTTACCTTTGACATATCTAACTTTAACTTGACAGATCCTTCAGAAGATCAATACACTTTCAGACCAGTCTAAGAATAATAATAATAATAATAATAATAATAATACTGAGAGTGATGCCCACATAAGCTCTTAGGCTTGTGCGTGGGTAATGAAAGAATACTTTTTGCATTTTATGAAGGTAATTTCAATTTTTTTAAATCTTCTTGCCTTATTTGACAGAATTTGAACGAGGATATGGACTTTAATGTGACTGGAAATGGCTCGGGAAATCGTCGAGTACGAAAATCGCAAGAAAGCTACACATCTGATGGAGACAGTGGAGTGGGACCTGATAGTCCTGGATCCAGGTGAGAAAGTTTTACAATATTATTATTTAGATTTTTTTTTATTTCAATCACAGATCATTTTTCTGTCATGTTATTAAAATTTGGGAGTAGAATAGTTTAGGGCCAAGCCTGGTGTTCAATTCAAATCATTGACCGAGCGAAGTGAGGTCTAAGATTCAAGTCGATGGTTTGGCATTTCTCTTAATGTTTAAATGTTCAAATGTTTATATGTTGCGCATTTACGGCGAAATGCGGTAATAGATTTCAATGAAATTTGACAGGTATGCTCCTTTTTAAATTGCGCGTCGACGTATATACAAGTTTTTTTTTTTGAAAATTTGCATTTCAAGGATAATATAAATGGAGAAAGGAGCCTCCTTCATACGCCAATATTAGAGTGAAAATCAGACTATAGAATTATTCATCGATTTATGATGAATAATTCTATAGTCTGATTTTCACTCTAATATTGGCGTATGAAGGAGGCTCCTTTTTCCTTTTATATTATCCTTGAAATGCAAAATTTCCAAAAACCTTTTATATACGTCGACGCGCATTTAAAAAGGAACATACCTGTCAAATTTCATGAAAATCTATTACCGCGTTTCGCCGTAAATGCGCAACTTATAAACATGCCAAACCGTAGACTTGATCCTAGACCTCACTTCGCTCGGTCAAAAACTTTTACTGAGACCTAAAAAATTTTAGTGAGAGCTCTGGACAAAATAAATGTATTTTTTTCTATTCTAACATCAAAATCATACATTACAATTCTATTACAATACAAAGCTGTCTAGTAATACTACCCGTTCAAAAACATAGAACATCTGGAAAATGTATCTCTCCATCAACGTTGTAGACAGTTGCAGCCAGACCTGATAGCAGCGCTCACACTCACATTCCGGGACGACACGTCACGGTACGATAGGACAGAAAGCTCTATGTTTATTTAGGATTTTTTCTAGACATTTTAAATTGATAAATATTAATTTTTGAGAAAACAACAGGTCAATGTAACTTACTGAGCGCGAGGTCTACTGTTCACAGAACTACTAGTATTATTATATAGCTTTACTTTTTCATGTGAGTAGTATTAGAAATATATAGTTACTTTTTTATGATTGTGAGTAGTATCAGAAAAGAATAATTGAAGTTGTTGAATGTTTCCCACAGTCGCAAACCTTCGATGGAGGGTCACCCAGAAGTAATTAATGAAGATGAAGAAGTGTGGTTGAACCAGATCCTCAGTACCATTTACTAGAAGTTATTTCTTGTTCATCTTTATAGCAATATTTCTAATGAATCTGAGTAATATCATAGAGAAACAATAATAGCATAAGTAGATATGCCATGGTATAGGGCGTTTATGTCGCAACTTTTACTGTTATCTCAAGCCGATTACTGTCGATTATTGTCGATTTTTACTGTTTTGTTGGGGTGACAGTGTATCGACGGCATAATTTGAGAGACTACCAGCGTCACACAGCTGCATGGGAAAGAACTACGTAAACTATCGGCTTGAAATAACAGTAAAAGTTGCGACATAAACGCCCTATACCATGGCATACTATGCTTATTCTACTTATGCTATTGTTTCTCTATGGTAATATTCTACCGAAGAAACAATATTATTATAGCAATACTATACTTTTCAATGAATTTTATTATTATTAGAAAGGAATAATTGAAGTTGTTGAATGTTTTCCACAGTCGCAAACCTTCGATGGAGGGGCATCCAGAAGTGATAAACGAAGATGAAGAAGTGGTGGAGCCAGATCCGCAGTACAGTTGGATGGTGGAAGAGTGCATCCTTGCTGCCTATGATAAGAAAAGTGTCAAATGTCCACTACACGGCGATATATCGCTCGCACATATTGCCCCTGATACGGTACGTAAAAGCTGATCAACATAACTTCCAACTACAGGGTTGGGCAGGGAGGTATGAATGACTTTTTCTGTAGTTGAGTTACATTAGTCAATAGTTTTTCCATTTACATATTTCTTTTATTATCTTTCACACTTGTATTCTTGGTTCTTATTTTGTACTGAAAGTAAATTTTATTATCATGGCGATTCTGTTGCTTAAGCCGCCATTTTGTCACACCGTTGAGGGGGAGGCGACTGTCTAGCTAGGCCAATGGCAGGCGTTCATGCCCTCGACCAATAGCAGTACTCGCATACTAGTATAAATTCTGCTGCTCTTGTATTTAATTTTAGTTTATCAGAGATTGAAAATGGTGTAATAACCGAAACCGGTCTTTCTAATTATCAATAAATCAGTGGTTCTTTGACAATTTCTTAGTCTTTTCATCCAATAGGTATGAATGATTTAAAATAACAGTTACACACTCATTTTTAAACGAAACTCAAAATTTTTTCAGTGTGTGCCTTGGATGTTGCCATTATAAAAATTAGAGAGGAAAATATAAAAATCTGATGTGGCGCACTCACACAACTTTCCTTGCCGTTATGAAAATTGATCACCTGACGCTAGTGTACACGCGCATCTCAAGTCTAATATTCAAAGATCTCCCAGCTGGTGACAGGACAATAGCGCTGGAGACACAAGAAGTCTGCTATCTCTTCATAGTGAATGATTTAATAGAATCAACAGTTGCCAACATTTTGCATTATTGAATAAACACATTTTTTCGAATTTCGAACTTATTTTCAATTTTAGGTGGAAATGTCACTGAACATTAATTGTAGATATTTTTATGCTCAATCTTTTACACTTGAAATTTTTTGTTTAAACTGTATCTGAAGCCTGATAATTGGGAATCCAAAATCACACTTTGCATTGATGGGGCGGAGCTCCTGAAATTTTTACAGATATGGGACTTGTGGCAGTTGATAGAGCTTATCAATGACTATTTTAGGTATAAATTTGATCAAAATCGTTGGAGCCGTTTTCGAGAAAATCGCGAAAAACCCTGTTTTTGACAACATTTTTGCCATTTTAGCCGCCATCTTGAATTGGATTTGTTCGAAATTGTTCGTGTCGGATCCTTATAGGGGAAGGACCTTAAGTTTCAAATTTCAAGTCATTCCGTTAATTGGGAGATGAGATATCGTGTACACAGACGCACATACACTCATACACACACACACACACACACACACACACACACACACACATACATACATACACACATACCAATACCCAAAAACCACTTTTTTGGACTCGAAAAAAAGGGGCCTGGGAACGCGAGAAGATCTAACATCTTCCGTAACGTTTATGATGGGTGCGTGGGCGGAGCGACTGTGGTTCGATGGTGGTACGAGGACGTAACGAGGGAGGAGCGTGCTCGGTGCGGGTTGGAAGCGCGAATATGTGTACGCAGCTTTAGAGTAAAAATCAGACTATAGAATTATTAATCATAAATCAGCTGTCTAGTGGACTATAATACCACCCGTTCAAAAACATCGATCATCTTGAAAAAGTATCTTTCCATCAACTTTGTAGACAGTTGCAGCCAGACCTGATAACAGCACTCACACTCACATTCCGAGACGACACGTCACGGTACGATAGGACAGAACGCTCTATGTTAAATTAGGATTTTTTCTAAACATTTTAAATTTATAAATTATAGGGGAAGGACCTTAAGTTCCAAATTTCAAGTCATTCCGTTAATTGGGAGATGAGATATCGTGTACACAGACGCACATACACTCATACACACACACATACAGACCAATATCCAAAAACCACTTTTTTTGGACTCAGGGGACCTTGAAACGTATATAAAACATGAAATTAGGGTACCTTAATTTTTTTTGTAAAGCCTAGGTAATAGGACAAGGAAAGTAAAAACATCGATTATGTACGAAAATAACTTCTGTTAAAGGCTGTCTATACACTCCTGTAGACGTTGTGAGAAGTTTTCCATACTGCTCTGAAGCATTGCACGTGGTACCGCTCGAATTTATTGTGTTATTGTTTCACTCAATACTTCAAGGGTTCGTGGTTTGTTTATGTATACACGTATATATACCCATCTTGTTGAAAGCATACAGTATTGACGTTGATACGTCGTCTTCTCAATTGTGGCAGAAAAGATTCACGCAGCATCGTTAGGTAACGTTCCGTATTGACAGTGACGGTTCGACCGTTTTCTCGAGAAAAATAAGGGCCAATAATTAGTTTGTTGGAGTTACCTAAAAGCACGTGTATACATAAACAAACCACGAACCATTGAAGCCCTCATAAGAATAAGAATGATTTTTATTCCTTTAGTGCATACAAACAATGCTATCGGAAACGTCAAATTGTACATTATAAATACATCATAATAAAATAACAGAATAATAGAATAAAAGTTTCATTCCATTCAGGACACAAACAATGCTATTGGAAACCTCTATTTAAGGTTTCCTCCATATATGTCAATAAAACAATAATATCATGAGTAAAATAATCCAACGTACATAATGCATAATTTAAATATAAAAATATAAAAGACTACAGAGTACTATCTCGTATGGTTTCCAAAAAATGATTCTCTACTGGCAGTTGGAGGAAATCAGAAAGCGAGTATAGTGGGAACTTTAAGAGAAGGTTTTCAAGTTTTTGTCGGAATACTGTTAAAGGCAAGTTTCTGGCTGAGTCTGGCAGAATATTAAAAAGTTTCAAGAATACATGATTAGGACTAGTTAATACTTTTTTTCAGTCTTGTGTAAGGTACATCTATTTTTGTCTTATTTCGTGTATTATGGCTGTGGATGTCAACTCTGCATCTATATGATCCTATATCCTTCTTTACTTGAAGTAGGAGTTTGAAAGCTACCATACTGTAAACTGTCATAACTTTTTCTTTTATAAATAATTGCTTGCAATGCTCCAAATACGTTGCACCTGATATAGCTCTTATAGCCTTTTTCTGTAGTAAGAACACTCTTTGCACATCTGGGTACATAAAGACACACTGAAAAAAGCGAAATAGCACATTCTTAAATAGTGTGCGGGTACACAATCCCTGAGCCTTCGAAGAAGGTATATAACCCTACTAAGTTTGGAGCAGACACTTTCTATATGATATATCCATGTGAGTTTATAATCTAGTGTAATGCCAAGAAGCTTAGCACTTTTTGCACTCTGACTGATCTGTCTCAAACCAAGCACTAGCTTCTGGGTCTTGGTTGTATTCAAAAATAGACGGTTTGCCCTAAACCAGGCTTCCGCCTCGCTCTGACATCTGGACATCTTCTGTTCAAGAGCACTGAGATCCACATCAGCAGTAACTAATGATGAATCATCAGCATAGCATACCACCTTGGATCGAATGCTAAACCCAATATCGTTCATCATATTAACCAGAAAAAGTAGAGGCCCAAGAATGGACCCCTGAGGAACGCCATGTGCTACAGCAATTGGCTTGGAAAACTCTGAGTTTACACATACTGTCTGGATACGACCCTGTAAATAAGATTCTAATAGTTTAAGAGCATTGTTTTGGATACCAAGAAATTCTAATTTACTTAATAAAATGTTGTGATCCACCACATCAAATCCTCTAGTCAAATCGAAAAGAACCAATCCTGTATGCTTCTTATCATTAAAACCATCCTCAATGTCAGCCACAATGGTACTAACAGCATCAATAGTTGACCTACCTTTCCTAAATCCGTACTGAGTTTCACAGAACAAACTATTTGATTCAAAGAATTCATACAGTTGTGAGGCAATAATGTATTCAGATATCTTACTAAAGATGGGTGGTACCGATATTGGCCTAAAGTTTTCTGGTGAGTCTTTGTCCCCCCTCTTGTATATGGGCAATGTTCTAGAATGCTTGAGTGATGATGGAAAAACTGATTCTCTGATACAGGCATTAAAACAAGATGTTAATGGCTGTAAAATAAATTCAATGACTTGTTTTATGAAGGAACTGGAAAGGGAATAAATATCTTTGCTAGTGGAGGACTTCATTCTAGAAACTATGTAAGAGACTTGATCACATGATACTCCTTTCAATACAAATACAGCCTGCGTTTTTTGGGAAGATACCAGAAGCTCCTCAGCAGAAACAGCTGAAGGCTCAATCGCTATATGAATTTCTGCTATAGCACTGATAAGTATTGGTTGAATTCTTCAGAGGATACCGTTGTAACAGTTAAAGCCTTTTTAAAACAAGAAATATGGCTTCAATAAAAATGTTCTATGATATCAGTATCCAAAATGGCGGCTGATTAAAGTTTTAGTTTTCAGAGAAATGAGGGGTTGTAACTCAAATATTTCAAATGTAAACACCGATTGTGTGGTATATCATTTTAGGAAGATGATACAAATAAGAGTGTTCTATGATACTTGTATCGAAAATGGCGGCTGATTGTAGTTTGAGTTTTCACGTGAAAATTCAATAAGCCGCCATTGTAGATACAAGTATCATAGAACATTTTATTGATTCCATTTTTATTGTTTTAAAAAGGGCTTTAAAATGATGTACTACACAATGGGTATTTACATTTAAAATATTCGAGTTACAACCCCTAAGTCACCCCCTTATGAGGGGTTGAAATTCAGTCATACGTCAAAAGGTAGAGTATTCGATCAATAACTTATCCTGAAAGTTACAGTTATGTCTACAACAGTCTCCAACTTATTGCAGGGTTCCCATATATATGACTCACTCTGTATATTATATCATGTTTATTATTGAATACGGCAATATTGTAACAAATGATTTATTCATGGTTCTATTTGCGCAGATGTTCCTAGACCTGGGCGAAAGGCACCTGATCCGTCCGAACAGCATAACCAGAGGCCACCTGCTGGGCAGGGGCGCATTTGGCTTTGTGTTCAAAGGCACGTGCAAAGTGCGCGGCTCCAATGCAAGCATCGATGTCGCCATGAAGATGCTGCAGCCTGTCGCTCCTGGGCCCAATGCTAGTCAGTCGGCCGTCATTGCTTACAAGGCAATAATCTATTTATTACTTTCTTGCCCTTACCATAGGTAAGGAAAGTATTGCTTTCCGAAAAAATTAAGGTACCCCAATTTCTAAATTTCTATACGTTTCAAGGTCCCGTGAGTCCAAAATAGTATATTTCGCACCTAGGGTTGAAAATTAGACTTTTCCGGCTCGAAATCGGTTTTCAAGTCCGAGGCCGTAGGCCGAGGACTAGAAAAGATTGAGAGACGGAAAAACATTTTGCCCGTGGAGCGAACGCTATTTTTCGCCACACAGAAAAATAAACAATATATATATACATGTATATATAATAATTGTTACTAAGCACTTCGAAAGCAGAAGTGGAAGGTCATAGCTATAGCAAATCTGAGGTAATCTGAATATCAGGAAATTGTCCAAGTATTTTTATTTTTATTCTGATTTGTCTGAATAACCTAAAAGATTATGTTCAATTATGTGGGAGGTTGAGTTTATACTTTTTATTATTTCAAATGACAATAAGATGATATTATTATAAATGTTTTAATTATTGAATAATGAACACAAATAATGAAAAGTTTTTTGATCAGCTGTTTCTTGATCAACTTTCTTGTTCCATGTTAGCGGCTGGAAAGGGCACTCTTTCCGGCCTAGGCCGGAAAGAAACCTGTTCTGACGTCAGACGAGAGTCCTCTGCAAACAATGTCTTTCAGATCTACGTAGGGACTGGAAAACAGCTGCTTTTTGTCTGCAGTGTGGCGAAAAAGTGGTTTTTGGGTATTGGTCTGTATGTGTGTGTGTGTGGGTGTATGTACGTCTGTGTACACGATATCTCATCTCCCAATAAACGGAATGACTTGAAGTTTGGAACTGAAGGTCCTTACATTATAAGGATCCGACACGAACAATTTCGATCAAATACAATTCAAGATGGCGGCTAAAATGGCGAAAATGTTCTCAAAAACAGGGTTTTTCGCGATTTTCTCGAAATGGCTCCAACGATTTTGATTAAATTCATACCTGAAATAGTCATTAATGAGCTCTATCAACTGCCACAAGTCTCATATCTGTAAAATTTCAGGAGCTCCGCCCCATCTATGCAAAGTTTGATTTTAGATTCTCAATTAACAGGCTTCAGGCACAATTTAAACAAAAAAATTCATTGGAAAAGATTGAGCATGAAAATCTCTACAACTAATGTTCAGTAACATTTTCACCTAAAATTGAAAATAAGCTCGAAATTAGAGAAAATAAGATTATCCAATTGCAAACTTTTGGCAACTGTTGATTCTATCAAATGATTCACTATGAAGAGATAGCAGACCTCTTATGTCTCCAGCGTTATTGTCCTGTCACCAGCTGGCTGAGATCTTGTTTATAAGTAGACTTGAGATGCGTGAGAACACTGGCGTCAGGTGATCAATTTTCATAACGGCAAGGAAAGTGTTGAGTGGCCACACACAGATTTTACTCTAATATTGGCGTATGAAGGAGGCTCCTTTTTCCTCTAATATTATCCTTGAAATGCAAAATTTTCAAAAACCTTGAATATACGTCGACGCGTAATTTAAAAAGGAAATACCTGTCAAATTTCATGAAAATCTATTACCGCGTTTCGCCGTAAATGCGCTACATATAAACATTTAAACATTGAGAGAAATGCCAAACCGACGACTTGAATCTTAGACCTCACTTCGCTCGGTCAATTAATTATTGCATGAATTAATATCTCAATGTAACTTTGTACAAAATCAGCTGTCGTGTGGTCTATTAATTGCAAGCAGTGAGGCATGCAATTGATAACTCGAAGTAGAATATTATTTCCTCCCGACTTTTCTCTGCTTCCAACTCGGTAAGCTATGAGATAGTAGCTCAGTTTATTACAACAAATTATTGTTCATACAACAACTAAACAACCATTAGTTACCTTCAATCATTCAATCTGACTTGTCTTATATTCCATAACTGGAGTCTCCAAGACTTAATTGAAAAAAGAATTAGTTGTTACCCACCGATATCTCGCTGACAGGACAGGACATAATTCACTCTGATGGACAGTATTAGAGGAGCTGTGGTTTTTAACTGCGTGAGGTCTACTGTTCACAGAACTACTATAGTTTGTGTAAATATGTTGAGATTTGGCCCTCCATCCCAAGAAATTTCAGGGTGCCAAATGGTGTAAAATTGCAACTTTCTCAAATTTCTAATTCAACGTCAGAATTGGATATAGAATATCATTCCCGATATCCTAGTAGTGCTAGAAAAGTTTAAGGATAGAAGGATCAAAAGGAAATTTAACTTTTATGATAAATTGGAAACATCGTGATAATGTGTTCTTCTTTTGAATATCACTTCTCTCAGAATCATGGGCGTCGAATGCGTAATTATTTTATATCAAATTAACGGGGAGAATGTGTACTTTCTATTGGTGTCTGGATAATTTTTATCCGACAGATAGTTATTTTTTAATAAATTATTGATGATTGCAGGGAGCTCAGGGCAAATGGGACCGTGACCCCTTGCAGTACGCCAGTAAAGCCTATTGCACAGCCAGACAGGAGCTGAACATTTGCTGACACTGCGTCACCGAACATCGTTCCGCTGGTGGGGTTTGCACCAAACCACTCGCCTTGGTGCTGGACTTGGCGCCACTTGGTGCTCTTGACGTCACGCTCAGGAACTACCGGAGATCGGGGCCAAACTTGGTGCTTTCACCCTGCAAGCGGTTATTCTTCAAGTGAGTAACGTCTTAGAGAAAAGATAGCATAAGAAGATATCCCATGGTCAGTAGAAATCATTCAGTTTGGAAGTTTTGTATCAAATTATGGTGTTGTGTATCAAGTTGAGATAATACTGTATCATATTGTGTTGATACTGTATCATTTTGTGGTAGGCCTGCTCAGTAGTACACTTTTACAACTGGTAAGCGTGACTTTTTTTTAGTTTGTATGCTATTGTGTATAGTGTAATATTGTTAGTATTTGTTTTAGAAAGGCCTTGAAAATGATCACACAATGGGTGTTTACATTCAAAATATTTGAGTTACAACCCCACATTTCTTTAAAAACTAAAACTTCAATCAGCCGCCATTTTGCATATAAGTATCATAGAACAATTTTGTCGATGCCATCTTTCTTGTTTCAAAAAGGCCTTTAAAATGATGTACCACACAATGGGTTTGCATTAAAATATTCGAGTTACAACCCCTAAATCACCTCTTTGAGGGGTTTGAAATTCAGTTGTACGTCAAAAGGTAGAGTATTTGACCAATAACTTATCCTGAAAGTTACAGTATTATATCTACAACAGTCTACAATTTATTGAAGGGTTTCCATACATATGACTCACTCTGTATATTATATGCGAATTGCCAATTTGAATTTGTGTTTTAGGTGGCAAAGGCTATTGAGTATCTTCACCAGCAGCACATCATTTACCGGGATCTGAAGTCTGAAAATGTTCTTGTGTGGTCCATGCCCCTCCTTTCCAAGATCATCTAGATGTGCCTGTCTATATAAAATTGGCCGATTATGGTATGTATAATTTACTATTTTAAATCTAAAATACTACTTCACAATAAAATATTTATTTGGAACAGAGCTTTCTGTATCAGGACTCATTAAAAGATTGTAATGAACTTGAATGAATTGTAATGTATGATTTTGATGTTAGAATAGGAAAAAAAATATTCATTCTGTCCAGAGCTCTCACTAAATGTTTCAGGTCTCAGTAGAAGTTTATGTATTATCACAGTAGAAAATTGTAATGAACATTTGTTACTAGAAGTTCTGTGAACAGTAGACCTCGCGCTCTGTAAGTTACATTGACCTGTTGTTATGTTTTCTCAAAAATTAATAAATAATTTATAATATTTAAAATGTCTAGAAAATCCTAAATAAACATAGAGCTTTCTGTCCTATCGTACCGTGACGTGTCGTCCCGGAATGTGAGTGTAAGCGCTGTTATCAGTCGGCTGCCGTCGATACGCCAATCCAATCAATCCATCACAGAACTTTTGTTGTCGTGTTGGCGAAAAATCGACAAAATAAACTGCCATAATGCTGATTTACTACAAACTTCATTCTCCCACTTTTCATGATTTTAGAAATCAATTTCTTTTCTGTGTTGTCGTGTTGGCGAAAAATCGACAAAATAAACTACCATAATGCTGATTTACTACAAACTTCATTTCTCCTTTTCATGATTTTAGAAATCAATTTCTTTTCTATAATATTGTTGCAATTTTAATCATTAGATTAAAAAAGAAAAATGTAAAAAAAAAAATTCTATCAATGACTCCAAACTAGAATCATGGCCTCAACTTATGGAAAGACAAAGTTAGTAGACAGTTGTCTACTAACGATGATGGAAAGATACATTTTCAAGATGTTCGAGTTTTAGGAGGTTTTACCTTTTTTGGGTATTTAGGAGGTCCTGCCTCAGCTTTATGGAAAGACAAAGTTAGTAGACAACTGCCTACTAACGTTGATGAAAGATACGTTTTCTTTATGAACATTAATAGGCTATATGATTTTGAGGTTTATAAGTGTAGGGAAGTAAGGGTGCAGATTTTCCTCTCATTCACAATTCAAACGATTCCTCAATTATAAAGCAAAGTATAAGAATAAATACCCCACAGTTCATAAAAACTTTCATTGGTGCTTATGCTTTGTTCAAATTAATTTCCTATATGAATATTCCAAATCAAATGTTTCTAATCATTTTGGGATCAAAAATATCTGTGTATTCAAACACAACCTAGTGCCGACGAACCATATAGCCTACCTTCACTTTTGAACTAATTCGGGAATTAGTTTCAAAATTCGGGAATGGAATGGTAAGGGTTATAAGCCTGTTTTTCCATTCCAATCATTTTATGATTATATGTTTTTATCATTGCTAAAAAAATAAATATAAAGTAAAACATATGTAATGAATCAAAATAAATAATAATCTACTAGAGTTCACAAATATATCGCTAGTCTATTGATTCAATCCTGATGATTGACTCAAGTTTTATCTCTTCTAGGTATAAGTAGATTGACCCTTCCTTCTGGAACTAAAGGTTTCGGAGGTACTGAAGGATTATGGCCCGGAAATAATGCGCTACAATGGAGAAGAAGATATTACCGAAAAGGTAACAACATTAACAACTGCATTGCATTTCTGACTATTTCAACTATTTTTGATATGTTATGATATTTTATATTGGCTATAGTGAGGTCCACGTTATAATGGCAGTGTAGAAAGATAGGAGAACATTGCTGCCGATCTCTGCCTTGCCACTGCCTTCTATAGAGTATAACCAATATAACTGATGTAATATTTACAGTTTATTTTCGTTGGAAATGATCACTTATATTTTGTTCTTCAAGAAATATATTTTCCAGTGATAAATTTATAAATTTTCATAATTGAGATGGAATACTTTGCTAATTTATTATGTCTACACTGTTGAAAAACGGTCTGGCAACGTTGCAGAACTAGAAAAGGATAGCGCTATCTGCTTTGTCCAATGATAGACAAGGATTGCAACACCCAATTCTATCAAATACTGCCATTATAACGTGTACCTTACTTTGGAGCAAGGCTCAAATGATTTTCAGGACCTATAACTCCCTCTCATGACTGCTTTTGTTTGTGACTCTTCCGAAGCCGGTTTTCTAAATTAATGAAGAACTCTGTCACTCTTTCTTAATAAGAATAATTTTTATTGCACAAAAATACACAGACATAAGTACTGATACTTATTTTTTTTCTATTTCTGCTGAGGGTGATGCCCACATGAGCTCTAGGCTTGTGCGGGGTAATTAAGCGGATGATAATGAGAGATAAGTTTGAATGAACCTACAGTTTTACTTGGGTTCCGAATCACAGGGAAGTGATTTTACACTTCCTCTTCATGGAGTTTGAACTATTGGTTCTTGAAAATGTGATATAACTCATCAAAAAGCATGAATGACTGTGAAAACCAGGTGTGATTTGAGGCTATTCCAAAATCCATTAAGTATGTAGATGAAATATATGTCAGTTTACTCGCGAAAACTCTGGCACTCAAACGTGATCGTGCGAGGGAGGAGCTTGGTTGTCGGGTTCGGTGACGACAACCAAGCCCCTTGCACGCTGGCGTCAACGAGTCTCCCCGACAGCCAATCCTCTACTGGTTAGGAGGGGACAGGTGGTTGTCGGGACGTAGACGACAACCAAGCCTCTCGCACGCTCAAGACAAGCAAGCTCCCCGTCAGCAAGCCCTCTCTCAGGAGCTCAGTTGACGCCGTCAACCAATCCTCTCGAAAGTGGGTTAAAAAAAAGAAGCTCGACTGACGGGAGCTTGGTGGCGCGTTCCCCTTTCATAATGAATCATAGACTCTCTAGATGACATTTTTATTCTAGCTTTAGAGGCCCTAGAACTAGACTATAGGATCTTAAAGTTGAATACAATTTTAAGAAATTCTATCAACATTGAGTATGTTTCGAGATTCTTAATGTCTTCTTAATCATAGGTGACAATATCTATATCAATAGGGGACATAATCTATATTTCTTCTTAATTATTATGCAGATTGTGTCATAGCGGCTGATTCAAGTTTTAGTTCTCAAAGAAATAATATAAAGTTCAATCAGCCGCCATTTTGGATAAAAGTATCATAGAACATTTTTATCGATGTCATCTTTTTTGTTTTGAAAAGGCATCTAAAATAATTTGCCACACAATGGGTGTTTACTTTAAAAATATTTGAGTTACAACACCTCATTTCTTTAAAAACTAAAACTTCAATCAGCCGCCATTTGGATACAAGTATCATAGAACATTTTTATCGATGCCATTTTACTTTTTTTAAAAAAGCTTTAAAATGATGTATCACACAATGGATGTTTACATTTAAAATATTCGAGTCAACCCCTTAGTTATGAGGGGTTGAAATTCAGTTGTACGTCAAAAGGTAGAGTATTCGAACAATAACTTGACCTGAAAGCTACAGTATTATATCTACAACAGTCTCCAACTTATTGAAGGGTTCCCATACATATGACTCACTCTGTATATTATGTCAACATTGAGTATGTTTTGAGATTCTAAATGCCTTCTTAATTATTTTAGGTGGATTGTTTCTCGTTTGGCATGTTCATATACGAGCTGCTCACTCTCCATCAGCCATTCGAGAGTCACGAATCCGTGAAGGAGTGCATCTTGGAAGGTGGGAGACCGCCTCTCACTTATAGGGTAAGCGAAAGCGCCAACATAATTTTCACTATTATTATCATATGTTGTCCTATGTTCTGGTTCATAGTCACGTGTAAATCCTAATCAAGTTGAAGAATAAGATATATGGCTGTCTAAGGCCTGTATGCAGCTGTTCGTTCAAGCCCCGTATGAAATACATTATTATAAATATAGTATTTATTATACACTAGCTGGTCCGGCGAACTTCGTACCGCAAACAGTTAATGCATCTCAGACAAACTTTAGCTGATGCACACCTGAGGAGGCGCGATGCGGCATTTTGCATCCAGGTGCTTCTTGCTTATTTGTTTGAATGGAAGAACTCACACTCACTGATTCGGGACATGGCATGTAACAGTGTGATAAGCAATCTCCATAAGATCAACACTTTGTATCACCAAGCCGCGCCTCCTCAGGTGTGCTAGTCTTTGCTTAATCTGATGCACTATATTTTTATGAAAATTATCCATCAGTCAGTATTTTATATCTCATATGGACTTCCTATGTGCTAGTTGTACAGCAGTTTGCATTTTTTTATATAGTTGAATGCACCTTTTCTGGGGAATGAATGGTATATCTTCTTGCTGCTGATTTTCCCGTGCATATTCTAAGTTTACACCATTTCGAGTTCTACGACCCAAGTTGGACGTCGTTCGCACCGCGGCATTATTTCATTTCATTTATTCATAGACAATAGATTCAATGCAGGTAAAAACAACAGGCATTCACCCAAAACTGCTTTTAACCTTAATTTGGAATACACGGTCTGAGGTTATGTAATGATAACTTAATTCACACACTATTTGAGTCCAAAAAATGTATGTACTACAATATTTTTGGATTTATCATTAATTAATTTTAAAATATAAATACAAACCAAAATCTTCCTTCACAATCACAAAAATATTAAAAATTTCACTTAACATCCACAAATTATACCATGTTAAAATTTTAAACATGTTAAATTATTATTATTAAATTGAAATTTTGTGAATCAGTAGAAGAAAGAAAATGGAAAAAACAGATCCACCGACGGCTGTTGGATGACGCGCTGATTATAACAGCTGATTTTATTTCTGTGTGAGGCCAGCTCACAAATCTCTACCATAAGGTTACATGTAAACTGTGAAGGACCGTAGGAAAGAGTCCGGAAGTCGGATTATAAATTTGATAGACCAAAACAATCCTTGATGCGGATTTTATATCATGTTAAAATTTCAACTCATCGGTGTAGTACTTTTGGAGTTTTTGAAGCGTACACAAACCAACATAACATTTATATCTATATTATATTTAAAGTTGAAATTTTAACATGATAAAAATCCGCATCAAGGATGGTTTTTGGGTCTATCAAATTTATAATCCGACTTCAGGATCTTTCCTACGGTCCTTCAAAGTTTACATGTAATCCTTGTAATCCATGTAATCCCCTCTAATATATATATATATATAATATATATATATATATATATATATATATATAGACTTATTGGTACATTGGGACCGTTGTATAAATTGGAACAGTTTTGGGCGTAAGCATGTGGTACTTCTCTGGTAAGTTGTGCAATTCTGAATGATTAAATAAATAAATGCAACATATTCAATAGTAAACACGGTTTAGCGTTAAATTAGACGGTGCATATGACCTTGAGAAAGTTCAAACTCTCAGGAATTTGACGGTTTTTTTATTGGTATTCAATTGGAATAGAATCATAATTAACATATGTTTTCATAGGAAACCAATCCTTTAACCACTTGAAATGTTTGACATTAAACTCTTGTTTTTAGTAATAATTCGATTCCAATTTTATTCGCGTAGCTTTCTGTGACTCAATGCCAAACAACACTTTGGGCCGGTTTTCCGAGGTCGGGATTTAGGTAAGTTCTAGACTGTAAACAGCTGGAGTCAGAAACTGGCTTTTCCGAAACGGGGCGTAGTCGTAGTCATAATCAAAGTCACCTTGAAATTAAAATTCAAAAAACTAGAAAATAGAACACAAAATAAAGAGAAAATAGTGTAAAGTACGCAGCAATTTTGAATTATTTAGGAATGTTTCATTTCGTCAAGGAAATTGTTTCCAATATTATAGAAAGATGAGAAAGTAAGATTTAATTTGTTGCAAGTATTTACTGCGACTACGCCCCGTTTTGGAAAACCAATTTTCTTACTTCAGCTGTTTAAAGTCTAGAACGTACCTAAATCCCGACTCGGAAAACCGGCCCTTAAGGTTTTCTTTTATTGCAATGTGGAAAATCTTATTTGCGGCACAATTTGTTTGAAATATTGTTTTTATAATTTAAGTTTTATGCATGATGAATGTAAGTATTTATTTTTTCAAATGAATAAATTTCAAATTTGCGGTTAAATTAATTAGATAAAATTTTTTGTTGCAAATTTCATGTAGAATCCTGTCTTCGTCTGCTACATCTTTCGTGGGGCAATCTATATATTGAATAATTTGAACCTGTTAGAAATGGTATCTTTATATCGTAAGCTATATCTGATTGGATGATTTGTTGAGTAGGGTAGTTTGTTCTATCCAATTCAATTTTATTTCCATCAACAAAAACTTTCTTAAAACATTCACATCACAATTCCATGCTAATATTAGGAAATAATATTCCCCCATGCAATAGGATCGGTGGAGGACGCTGAAAAAATGAAAGTTCTTTACATTTTAGCTAGGATGCACGGTAAGAGAGATAAAAAATCTGGTGTGGCGCACTCACACAACTTTCCTTGCCGTTATGAAAATTGATCACCTGACGCTAGGTTCCCGCGCATCTCAAGTCTACTATTCAAAGATTTAGCCAGCT
>NW_024091578.1:0-21339 GCF_014356525.2 Nilaparvata lugens
TGGAGGACGCTGAAAAAATGAAAGTTCTTTACATTTTAGCTAGGATGCACGGTAAGAGAGATAAAAAATCTGGTGTGGCGCACTCACACAACTTTCCTTGCCGTTATGAAAATTGATCACCTGACGCTAGGTTCCCGCGCATCTCAAGTCTACTATTCAAAGATTTAGCCAGCTGGTGACAGGGCATAACGCTGGAGACACACATGAGTCTGCTTCTCTTCATAGTGAATAATAATAGAATCAACATAATTTGCAAGTGAATAATCACATTTTCTCGAATTTAAAGCTTATTTCAATTTTAGGTGAAAATGTTACTGAGCATTAATTGTAGAGATTTTCATGCAATCTATTCCACTTGATATTTTTCGTTTCAATTGTATCTGAAGCCTGATAATTGGGAATCTATCTGCATTGATGGGGCGAAGCTCCTGAAATTTTTACAGATATGGGACTTGTGGCAGTTGATAGAGCTTATAGATGACTATTTTAGGTATGAATTTGATCAAAATCGTTGGAGCCGTTTTCTGAGAAAATCACGAAAAACCCTGTTTTGACAACATTTTCGCCATTTTAGCCGCCATCTTGAATTGCATTTGATTGAATTTGTTCGTGTCGGATCCTTATAGTGAAAGGACCTTAAGTTCTAAATTCAAGTCATTCCGTTAATTGGTTGATGAGATATCGTGTACACAGACGCACATACACTCATACACACACACACACACATACAGACCAATACCCAAAAACCAGTTTTTTAGAAATTTAGGTATAGAAATTTAGGAATTGAGGTACCTTAATTTTTTTCGGAAAGCAATACTTTCCTTACCTATGGTAATAGGGCAAGGAAAGTAAAAATCTGAAACTTGTAATGTGGGTCTTGGTGGGGGGGGGAGAGAGATGATTGAATTATGAAAAATTGTCAACATGTGATGTATGAAATAAGACGCCTTGGAGCGCTGGAAATAAAAGTTTCCTACACTATTGGCTAGGATGCACGGCTAAAGAGATAAGAGTCTGAAACTTGAAATTTGGGACCTTTGAGGGGGGGGGGGGAATTATAGAATTCTAAATTTTTAAAATTTCGAACATGTATGAAATAAGACCACCTTGGAGCGCTGAAGAATAATGGTCTTCTACATTTTGAGCTCGGAAGCACGGTTGAAAAGATAAAAAATTTGAAACTTTGATTGGGACTTTAGAAAAAAATCGAATTCCAAAATTAGAAAATTTTCAACATGCGATACATTAAATAATACTGCTTTGAAGCGCTGAGAAGTATGAGCCAATTTGAACTTGGTCTGATAAAGTATAGAAAAGTTAGGTTGATTTTTAGGGTAAAGTTTCAAAAAAAATGGCCGCCATCTTTAAACGGGGATGAATTAAAAAAATTAAATACATACGTTTCTGCGCCTTGTTTCAAAGTACTTGTATATCAAATTTACTCAAATCGGACCATAACTGCGACCATAACATTCGCTTCGCTCATTCATGATCATTTTCAATTATTAATCTACTAGCAGGTAACCCGTGCTCCGCAAGGGTCTATTTTAAAACTTGACAATCCGGAAACTTGACCGAGTGGAATCTTGAAGTGTTTGAAGTAGGCCTAGAACCATCCTCGGTTAATTGAGAATCTATGTGCAACATTTCAAGTTAATTTCAGTCCAGTAGTTTAGACGTGTTGATGCGTCAATAGTTATTTGTGCAACTAGTGCGAAAGTGACAGTTTGCTGCACCGAAAGAAACGTTTACGCCCGAGCCGTAGGCGAGGGCGGAATGGTTTCTTGAGTGCAGCAGAGCAACTTTGCGCACGTATTTCACATTAAGTTTTTCCTACAGTTACCATTGAATATGAAAAGTGGGTAATTATGGGTAAAATTGCCTGAATGCATCAAATGTTTTTCTGTGTAATTTTATTATTGATAAAAACTTAATTTATTGTCAAATTGAATAAAAATGTGTCCTTGGTTATAATATATAATGTAATAATTAGCGCGTTGTGCTTCGTTGCACCTCTGCTCACTATAGCAGCCCAGTCACTGTTACCAACTTCATTTTGATTTTGCTGCACTGTTGCTCCATATAACCTACTAAGTATTTTGCGTTGCCATGTTCATATCTGGAGTGCAGAAAATTTTTCCCGCACTAGAGCGGAAAAGTGATTCTTTGCGTTCTGTAATCAGTGCAGCAATGGCCACTTTTCAACGTAACTGTAGGAAATAGTTATTTGTGCAACTAGTGCGCAAAGTGACAGTTTGCTGCACCGAAAGAAACGTTTACGCCTGATCCGTAGGCGAGGGCGGAATGGTTTCTTGAGTGCAGCAGAAGAACTTTGAGCACGTATTTCACATTAAGTTTTTCCTACAGTTACCATTGAATATGAAAAGTGGGTAATTATGGGTAAAATTGCCTGAAATGCATCAAATGTTTTTCTGTGTAATTTTATTATTGAAAAACCTTAATTTATTGTCAAATTGAATAAAAAGTTGTCCTTGGTTATAAATATAATGTATAATTAGCGCGTTGTGCTTGGTTGCACCTCTGCTCACTATAGCAGCCACAGCAGTCACTGTTACCAACTTCATTTTCATTTTGCTGCACTGTTGCTCCATATAACCTACTAAGTATTTTGCGTTGCCATGTTGCAAATCTGGAGTGCAGAAAATTTTTCCCGCACTAGAGCGGAAAAGTGATTCTTTGGGTTCTGTAATCAGTGCAGCAATGGCCACTTTTCAACGTAACTGTAGGAAAACATAATTTTCCTATCCAATACGTGTGTATAAGCCAGTTCTTTTCTTTATTTCATCATAGATAATTTCTTCAACTTGATACTAACATAATAAAGTGACAGAGCTCAAAAACTATTATTTCGAAACCTTCCTCAATCCAATAACGCCAACCTGACAAAATTGGACTGGTTATTAATTTACTTACCAATTTCAACCATCTAATTCGAAGAGGTAGTCTCTATAGATTGGAGTTATATATGGTATGTAGCCTACATTTCAATTATAATAATATATACATATTCATGTCCCATGAATGAAATTTGAGCATTAATTCTGAAAAATCTAAAAGGAATATGGGCTTCGAGGTGCATGAGATTTTTAGAATCAATGTGCTGAATTTGGAGATTGGATACAATTGGAAATTGAATACAATACAATTTGATTGTTTCGAATTTGTTATTGGAATTGAACGCGACCTGATTTATTGATTTATGGAGTGGCCGTAGTCGAGTAGTTACAATTTAGATGCAGGTTTTATAATTCACGAGGCCCGTGTTTAAATCCCGGCCTAGACGAGATATATTTCTCGGCCACTTCCGTGCTTTGGATAGCACGTCAAGTCGTCGGTCCCGGCTGCCTGCGAACAATCGCTATGCCATATCAGAGGCCCTAGAAATTAACAGTTGCGACCTGAAAACTCTGACACCAGACCTGAGCCAGCCAGGTCACTTGATATTATATTATTATACATTTATAGCTCTAATTTTATGAATGGATTTCATTCCCAGTACTATGGTGAGGTCCACGTTATAATGGCAGTGGAGAAAGATAAGAGAACAACGTTGCCGAACCTCTGTCTTGTCAATTCCTTCAATAGACGGTAGCTGATACAGTTTTTTAAGGTAGGCGCACACAGATCGTCATCGGACGGTCGGCACGCATCGGACGGCTCGGAAGATTAGATTTGATGCATTGTTTTCAATTGGAGTGCGCATACCTATACGGATGCGGATAGGTATGCGCACTCCAATTGAAAAAAATGAATCAAATCTAATAATCCGATCCGTCCGATGCGTGCCGTCCGTCCGATGACGATCTGTGTGCGCCTACCTTTCATGTGATGTTAATGTCCATTCTCGTTTAAAATAATCAATATTTTATCAAGCAATAAATGATATTTTTCAATAATTTAATAATGAATTGACATAATTAAGATGGAATATTTTGTTAATTAATTAATAGTCCTACATTGTTAAAAGATGATCTGGCAACAGAGCAAAGCGAGAAAGAGATAGCGGCATCCGCTTCATTGAATGATAGACAAGGATAGCAATACCATTGCTAATCAAACACTGCCATTATAACGTGGACCTCACTATACAAAAATTGGATTACAGAATTGCGTTTTCATTCAGAAGTGTGAGAAACGACGTTGACTGCAAAGGAATGTTGTCTGGATTTCTGGCAGCTACCTTTGCTTCTATGAGGTGGGAGTTGAAATCAAATCAAATACAGAAAGAAAGAGCTGTGCGCCAAATAAAACTTTTATTAGGTTTTTCACGACGTGAACACTGCTGGCTGCTGGCGTTCCAGTCGTAATCGGAATTTAATTCCCTCCAAGTTTAGAATCTGGTCGACCACTGTTGGTGTAACGACTTTCAATTGTGAGATTGGCAATTGTTCATTGAAACAAACAGCACTGGATAGTTCATGAAACTGACATTTGCTGGTAACTCTAATCAAACGGCAATGAAAAGTTAATGGACCAATGAACGGTACTAAGTTTTCTTAGATGAAACATCTAGCTCGAGATGTTCTGTGGTCAATGTTTTTTGAATTAATTTTCTCAATATCGGGGCACCGAGCTTTGCTCGTTATTTTCATTTATTGATGGACAGAACACAATTCTCTAAAATGATCGGGTTTTATATTTCACAGCTGGCTATACCTCGGTATATAGAAGAAGACTGTAGGTGTCACGCGTATGTTTGTCTAAATTTCTGGAGTAGCTGACGTCATTTTATATACAATCGTTTGGTTTCAACGAATAAGTTTCATAGATTGTCAATAGGTGTTAAAAACCTCGGTTGGTGGCGATGACGCAATCTAGCTGGCCACTGCGCACACATTTCGCGACCCCTACCGTTTTCATCTAAATACCGTGGCTATACGTCATCAATCTTATGAATTTCGGGGATGGAATATTTTGATTATTCACACTCACTCCCTCACTCACTTTTCTACTATCCACAGCTGTTTCAGCCAAGGATGAATAATTATCCTTTTAATGTCGTTCAGCGAGTTTTCCCAAGGATGAGACCTACTGCAATCGAATCTTTATAATATTATAAACCTACTATGTTCCAAACTTCGTGAAAATCGTTAGAGCCGTTTTCGAGATCCGTTTTCGACATAAATAACCAGATATAAAAATAACCAAAATAGAGAAATTGCTCGTTTAATATAATAGGATAATTTCCCGTATCATACTTACTATTCAAATGAATAAATGAACATAATTAACAATAAGCAAAACACGAAAATCTGCAAATCCAGTAAAAATCAATAATGAGAAACAATCAATTATATTTGTATGGAACCTCTTTATATATTATTATAGTCTATACGGCAGAAAGAACCTCAGCTTCTAAGTAGATATTTCATGTGATGGAACCCAGTAAAGTTAATAAACTCAAATATATTCTGATAGTCTTTCAATAGGTCCATGTGATTGATTGTTTGGTTATGAAAAGTAACACTAGTATCCTTAAATGCTTTCTTAACACGACTTGTATCGACATTTTTGTCGATCAAGTGTTTACTTTTTAATTAATTATTCTTTTATAATAAATAAAATTAATATTCAAACATTGAGAATATTTAAATTTTTTTTTAATATTTGATCGAGCGAAGTGAGGTCTAAGATTCAAGTCGATGGTTTTGCATTTCTCTTCATGTTTATATCTATGTTCTGCATTTACGGCGAAACGCGATAATAGATTTTCATGAAATTTGACAGGTATGTTCCTTTTGGATTGCGCGTCGACGTATATACAAGGTTTTTGGAAATTTTGCATTTCTAGGATAATATAAAAGGAAAAATGAGCCTCCTTCAACGCCAATATTAGAGTAAAAATCAGACTATAGAATTATTCATCACAAATCAGCTGTCGAGTTGATTATAAATTGCATACTATGACGCATGCAATTCAATATCTCATGTAATTGGTAAAAAATCAGCTGCTGTGTAGACTATAAATTGTATGCCTCATTGAATGCGATTTTTATGCACTATTAAATGAATTATTGATTGGTGCAATAACGCATGACATAACTAAATAAGATAGTCTCTCGAACTTTCTCTGCTTTGAACTCGGGCTGTCCTGTTGCCAGTATGTCTTGAAGGAGATTACCTTTTGTTATCATTATCAGAATGATTAATATATTACCATTTCCAATACTTTCAACGTTTATTCCTCTGAATAAAACAAGAAATTCCAATAATATGTTAATGGGCAGGAATGAGCAGCTCAAAAATTCCTGGATAAATTAAGGTGAATTGGATTTATTCACTGGTGAAATCTATTCAGAGCTACATATTATTCCTGAGCTGAAAATCATCTTAATTTTTCTAAAACTCTAGGTTGATTTATCAGACTATGTAAATATAAATCATTTTAATTCGCCAGTACTAATATCTCTGTAATCCATCAAGCAAGACTACTGGAACGTATACCGGTATCTGGGAAGAAATTTCGAATTAATCTCCATTTCAGATTCAACAGAACTAATCTATTTCATTCATCTAGTAAAAATACAGGAACGTAGGCATATATCTATAAAAAATAATTTCGAATCACAGTGTTGTAACTTCACCCAGTGGCTACTGCCCTCTACCGGCAGAATGCAGAAATACAGTAGAATCGTTGACCAATCAGAAGAGAGAAGTTTGGAATAGGGAGTGAGAAGGCGGAGTTTAGAGGTGGGGCTCAATCTGAATCGTGTTTAGCCAGTATTTCTCCCAGTAATGTATTTAACCGACAGATTGCAGTTTGGACTCAGAGCTAAATACGACGTGATTCGAGGACCAATCAGGAGAGAGAAGTTCGAAGTAGTGAGTGAGAAGGCGGAGTTTAGAGGTGGGGATCAATCTGAATCGTGATTGGTCCGTCAGTATATTCTCCTAAAGATTACCATCAACCCACAGATCGCAGTTATAAACATGCCGAGATTCGAGGACCAATCAGAAGACAGAAAATGTATCAGTGAGCATAATATGGGACTGATAGAACATCATTTACTAAAGCTTCTTTATTCTTCAAAAATACTCTTTATTATGATAGCTTCTAATGGCTTGAGATAACAATAATTGAATGGAAAAATTGTGCATGAATATTATATGGTTACTAAGGTAGAGATTGACATTGATCAACTAGACATTATAACGAAGATTCCATTTATATAATAAGAGAGAGTAGGGTTGTGTTTGTTCGCATCAAAACATGTCAACTTGTGGATTGCATACCGGAAAAACGGGAATGATTTAGATCTCCAAATTCTAAAAATATCAACCTCGTGCACCTCGAAGCTCAAATTTCAATTTTCCTTCTAAATTTTTCAGAATTAATGTTCAAATTTCATTCATGGGATAATGTATAATTGAACTGTACATACCATATATGTTATATAGATCTATAATCTAGAGAGACTACCTCTTCGAAACAGAGGTTAGAATTGGTAACTAAATTAATAACCAGTCAAATTTTGTCAGGTTGGCATTAAGTAAAGGAAGATTTCTAAACAAGATTTGTGTTCTGTCACTTTATTATTTTAGTATCAAGTTAAAGAACTTAGCTATACTGTAATAAGGGAAAGAACTGGCTTCAAATCAAATCAAATCAAATCAGTTTATTTCCACATTGGTACATTAAAAGAATATGTAAAAGTGCATACATTTCTTGTTTTTACAATATTTCAAACAGGTTATTAAGATTTTTTTTTACATATTATACACTATTACCATAATACATATATAGAGTGGAATTCCCCAAAAAGACTGTTCGTCTGTGGTTGAGGGAGAGTTCTTATCAAGTAAGAGTAATATTATCTCATCAATAATAATATACTACAAACATACTTAATTAATAAGATATTTTGTCTACATCAGAGGAGAAAAAAACAAGACAAAATTTTGTTTTGTTTGTTAGCGCAGAGTGATCATAAAAGTAAGGTACAGAAAAGTGAAAGAGCAAAGGGATCAAGACAAGCGGTGATGCAAATGTAATATTAGTATATAATCATGCTGGGATGCTACGTGTAGGGTGAAAGAAGAAGTTGTTCAGCTCCATTCCAGCCCAAGCCAAAGAGCCACCCCACCAACCTCCTTTTATACACCACATCGCTGCAACCTTCGGCCTCACTCATGTCTTCCGGCAAATTCCTATAGATAATTTGAGTTAAGTAAAACGGTGATTAAGTTCTATCCATGCATTAATCTGGGGATAGAATAGCCATGGTTATTTCTTAGTCTATGGTAATTGTGCTGTATGTTGGCAAGAAGTTCTATTTTATGTTCCTAATATATGGAAGAATTGTTTTAATAAATAGCTGTCTTAAATTTAACACAGGGAAGTCCGAGAAAAGCAGCGACGTGGGGTACCTGGGTTCTTTTTTCAGGATGGTCTTCATGATTGTACGTTGGGTAACGGCCAGTGGCTCCAGGCATGTGGATGATACCCCTCCCATGCTATTATGCCATACTGCAACACTGATTGCACGTAGGCATGATAAATCCTCCTAACAACCTGATGTCTAGTACATTACTGAGTTGAGACAGACCATAAAGCAACCTCCTAACCCTCTGTTTCAAATTCTGTACATGAGGGACCCAACTCAGATGATTGTCAAAAATAACCCCTAGTATTTATATGGTCGACTCTCTTGATTGACCCACATGCACATGCAGTAGATTCTATATCCCTACGGAATGCATTTTTACTTGCCTAGAACCTGGATCAGATTGGTTCCTGGGCTTATTCACGTATGGGATAGGAAAATTATGTTTGACGCATCATCACGTCTAAACTACTGGACTGGAATTAACTTGAAATTTTGCATATGGATTCTTAATTAAGCGAGGATGGTTCTAGGACTACTTCAAACTCTTCAAGATTCCACTAGATCAAGTTTTCAGTTTGTCAAGTTTTAAAACAGACCCTTGCGGAACACGGGTTACCTGCTAGTATCCTATATCAATCAATCAATCAATCAATAATCATTTATTGTCATAAAACACAAAGTGTTGTAACAAACGTCAATATACAATAAAATTAAAAACAGTCAAAATATTTTTAAAATAATAATAATATATATTCAAAGTAGTATTTTTGTAAGAAAAAAATTACAACTAAATTGGCAATAGTAATTAACAACAGCAATTGATAAATAGCAGGTATTAAAACGGGATCCAACACAAGTCACAACAAAGCTGTTACAGTTAAACAGATGAACACTGGAGCAATTCAAAAAATTCTCCAACAGAATAAAGACATCTTCTGTAAGTAAGCCTTTTATGTGTGACTAATAGTGAGGTACTCACAGTCTTACTTCAGGGGCAAGCTCATTGAATAACTTAATGGCATGTTTCTCCAATTCCTATGGTACTCGCATATTGGTGAGAATCAATTCTGAGATTTAACTTCCTCTGGTATGATAATTATGTATGTCACCATTCGACTATATTCATTAAGGTTTTTTTTTTCATGTACATCAGACAAGTAAAAATATAAAAGATGGAGAGTCAAGACGCCTAGTTTACGAAAAAGCGGCCTACATGTTGCTAGGGGTGGTGCCTGACAATTATTCGAATGGCCTTCTTCTGGAGTCTGAAAAGTTCAATAGATGCCGAACAATTTCCCCAGAGCTGAATCACATAGGCTAATGGGTATGGATGAGAGCATAAAAGACACTCATTAAAACTTCATGATTAACTATGTGAGTTAATCTACGTAGAACAAACAACCCTTACTTAGTTTACCAGCTGTATAATCAATGTGCTTTTCCAATTCAATTCGAGTCAAGCATGATACCCAGGCATTTGAGGGAATCTGTGCCAGTAAACCTAGGGTTGAAGCTAAACTGTAGGTCACAGGTTTTCAGAAGGTTGAGACACAAATTGTTTGATAATGGATGAATCAAGCATGATTCCTGTATAGAGGCTGGGTTTCAAACAAACAAGCTTTCTGTCTATACCTTATATTGGAAAAAATAAATTGATAACCTTCGATTCAAAATTATTTGTGAAATCATTTGTTCCAAACTCAAGGATGTTACTAATTATTCACATTTTTTTGGTTTTCCAGTATTTACGATAATTCTAAAGCTGTGAATTCACTTCTTTTTGATGATGCTCTTTGTAATTATTTTAGATAATTAAGTTTAAAAGTTTCTAGAGACTATTTCGAGTAAGAGGTGACCTCATCTCGTTAACAGACTCACCTACAATCTACATCATCACAAACTCATCGAAAAAATATCTCACTCTCAATTTTTTCACCCTTCTTAGGAACAGGAAAACCAGGGATAGGTGTACTTTGTAGAAAGCCCAGGTTCAGAGAATATTGTGAACGATGAGAAATACTTGAGACATTTGCAGGGTGGGGTGGGTCAGGGAGGGGATAGTCCAGGGACACTGTGAGATGTAAGCTGTATATTCCCCTGGGTATCTTAGTGCAACAGCAATATTTCAACGTCTTCGGCTTTTCTCTTCTTTATGTTTATTTTTCTTCTTGTATCTCTTTCCATTTCTGTTCGACCCTCTCTCACTCTCTCTCTCTCTCTCGATCTTGTTCACGCTCTCTCTCTCTCTCTCTCTCTCGATCTTGTTCACGCTCTCTCTCTCTCTCTCCCCCTTATGTCGAGTGAGTAAACGTGTGTCAGTTCGGCTCCGTCTTCTAACAGATATTTCGTAGGGTTATACAGTTCAATTCACTTCAAATTATACATCTAGTTATTCAGTTTCTCGAGCTTAATTCAATAGTGAAATTATATTTTTGATTAACTCACACTCTTTTTATTTATCTTGAAAAAACATTCCTAAATCTTCAGTTCACCTTCTCGCCTATAAAAGTGTAAATCCACCTAACGGTACACGATGGTTCGACCGAATAGAGGCACACCGAAGAATGAGGTCAATGCTCCGAAGCCAGCTATTTCTGGAGCATTGTCCGAAGAGACCCTCCTCATTATTCGACAGCAAATCGAAGAGTCTGTCCACAGTGCTGTATCAATGGCTGTGAAATCTATTTTCGAGGAACTTCAGGCATTGAAGGAGGAGAACAAACAGCTGCACGATAGAATTCGTGAGCTGGAGGTGTCTTGTCACCTGAAGGTCGACGACCTCGAGCAATATGGGCGCCGACATTCTATACGTATTTTTGGGATCCCGGAGAGTGACAAAGAAGACACGGACCTGCTGGCGCTCGATGTCTTTAACAAGAAGCTGAACGTGCCCGTGACTTGGCGGATGTCAACCGCTCGCATCGCGTTGGAAGGCGTCAACCACCTCAACAAGGGCAAGCTAAACCCAAGGACCGACCCATCATAGTTCGACTCTGCAGCTACCGGACCAGGAAGATGATCTTCGACGCTAAGAGGAAGCTGAAGGGTTCCGGCGTCACCATTCGCGAGGATCTGACTGCGGAGCGTCTCAAGATCCTCAACGCTGCGGCCGACCGTCATGGGCATAGGAATGTCTGGTCATCGGACGGGAGGATCAAGATCTCTATCGGCGAGGGAGGATCCAAGAGGGTCCACACAGTCGAGAGGATGACCGACCTTCAAAAAATAAAGGTAAATTAAATCATTTCAGGATTCGATTACTAAGGTGCCCTTCACTACAAAATAGGAAATTCGTATTAAAACATTTCACAATAGATATACCTTGGCATTTTTCATGAGCTGGCTTTCTGTTCTATAAATGAATCTTTCCACTGCTATTTATGATAATGTATGAGGCAATTATTTCAAACTAAGGAGATCCACATTTGTTAATACTGATTAATAATTTATCTTGATATTAATTCCCAAAACTACGTTCAATGCATCAACTACTATACTCCAGAGGGTACTTAGAGAATCATTATCTCTATTCTTACTAATAATTATTACTTATAAAATTATATTCGAAATTTTCGAAATGCTGAATTTCAAATAAATTGGATGATTTACATACGTTATAGATATGGATGTAATCTATAGGTAAAGATAGTAATCTCTTCTATATTAGGTGTACATAATGATATCTCCTACTGTTGCCACAGCTCGAGCAATAGAAGCAAATGTGTGAAGAATTATTGATAGAACGGAGGGGTGGGTAGTCTGTTCATATGCTTATATAGGGGCTGTGTTTCATTTAATGTTATCTAGACATTCATCACTAAAATATTACAGTTCTCAATTTACTACTTTTATTGTTATTGCAACTCCCAATAGTTAATTATACTTCTAATACTATATAATATTTTTCACACTTCACCGTTCAATCCTATTAACTCATCTAAAATAATCTAGCACTTTCTCCATCGTCTCCTCTACTTCTTATTTTTCTTTCTAATTTCTCTTCTTGATCTTATATTTATAATGATTACTTGAATATTGTTGTTTGCGATGATGATTATTATTCTTTTCTATTCTTCTTCTTCTTCTTCGTCTTCTTCTTCTTCTTCTTCTTCTTCTTCTTCTTCTTCTTCTTCTTCTTCTCTTTTTTCTTTTCTTTTCTTCTCTTTTTCTTCTTCTTCTTCTCTCCTTGATTAATTCAAGATCACAATACGATGTTCTATTTCTTATTCTATAGTTCAGTTTCATAAGTTCTTCTCATTTGTGCACATTCCTTCTTTCTCTTCTTTTCTTCCCCATTGTTATCATTATTTTCCCTGTGATTTTTTCACTAGCTATCCAGCATGTTCAAATGTTTATTCTCTTTCTATATCTATTTATCTTCCTACCTTTTCTCTTTCTATCTGATTACCTTCTACTAGTATCCATATATTATATTATAATATCCATATATTTATCCATATAATATTCGATTCTTCCTCTTCAATTTTATGGGGATATTATTCATTATCAGTTGTATTATGTATCTTTTCTCAATTGATAACTTTCTTCAAAGATTTTTCGTTTTTCTGCTGGCTTTTTCTTCTCTTTTTCAGTTTTTACTGGATCCCATTTCGCTCTATCTCCACCATGAACACGATCTTCCACTACTGGATTCCATCTCTCTCTATCTCCACTTGGACTCGATTTTCCACCACTGGATTCCATCTCTCTCTGTCTCCACTTGGACTCGATCTTCCACTACTGGATTCCTTCTCGCTTACCTCCACTTGGACCCGATTCTTCCACTACTGGATACCTACTCGCTCTATCTCCACTTGGACAGATCTCCCACTACCAGTTCTTCCTCAATCTTCGTCTTATTCACCATTAGGATTATTCATCACCGGAACTCCACACATCTACATCTTATTGTGTTTAGTGAATTTTTTTTGAACTAGTGCTTTAAATAGTGAAGGGAGCCGAACTGTCAAGGCATGCTGAATGCACTCGAATCAAGAGACTTTTTCATTTAGGTTAAGTTTTATCAGTTTCATCCCCATTTTCCCCGTCATGTGTCGTTCTGAGGTCGGTTCACGATTGGTCTGCTGCTTCCATGATGCCTCTCACTGACACGTCAGCTCGCTCGCCCTCAAGTAGGTATGATTATTTCAATAATAGTAATAATGACGCAGGTATGTTTCTAGCAAATAAGCTCCACTCTTTCAAAAAACTTTTCAAGGCTGCTCACCTTAACGTACAATCCCTCAGTTGCCACATTGATGAACTCAGAGCAATCTTCCGTTTTCAGGACTTCAATATAATCGGAATTTCCGAATCATTTTTGAAGCCTAGTATTTCATCAAATTTTGTTGCATTGCCTGGATATAATCTTTTCCGGAATGATAGATTAAATAAAGCTTGTGGGGGTGTAGCAATTTATGTGAAAGAAGGTATCAAAACAAAAGTTTTAATCACATCTAAACAAGAGTATTGTTCCAGACCAGAGTTTATGCTACTTGAATTATCCTTATCTAGTACTGATAAATTACTCGTTGGTATCTGTTATCGCCCACCAAAAATAGGTCATTTCACAGATTTCGAAAGTGCCTTGCTTTCTCTTATGCCTTGTTATAACCGTATACTAGTTATGGGGGATATGAACACCGACTTGAACATGACAAATCGTAACTTTGACTACTTTCAACTGACTACAATTTTCCAATGCCTAAACATGACTATTTTACCTCTCGATCCAACTCATCATACTAATGAATCAGACACACTCATTGACCTTCTCATTGTTAGTGATCCCAATGAGGTTGTTCAAGCAGGCCAAATCTCAGTCCCAGCTATTTCTAGACATGATTTGATCTACTGTGTACTTTCCCATAAGATACCCAAGCCAGAACAGAAAATTATCACTTATAGAGACTTCAAAAACTTTGATGAAGCCGCCTTCCTGACTGATGTGGCTCAGACTCCATGGCATCAAATTGAAGCATTACCCTCAGTTGATGACATGGTCAAGACTTTCGAGAATTGGACTTTGACTTTGTATGACAAACATGCACCTTATGTGACAAGGAGGATTAATAGAAAACGACGAGTACCGTGGATGACTGAAGACATACTTAAGATGATGGGACGTAGAGACAAAGCACATAGAAAATTTAAAAAGACATTTGACTTGGACAGTTTGATAGAGTATAGGAGCCTTAGAAATAGGGTTAAACAGGAATTACGGAACTCAAAGATTAGGTACTTGAATTCGTTTATGACAAACAATAGACAAGACTCTAAATCACTTTGGCAGGGAATAAAAGAATTCGGGCTTGGCAAAGAGAAATCGAATCCACAAATTGACTTACCATTGAATAATATAAATGACCATTTCGTTTCACACTCTAACCAACGCGACGAAGTTGTCATTGCTAATCACATTGATGATCTTGAAGAGCAGGTTACAAACTTAGATTTACCAATCACTGATCAATTTCATTTCCATCCAATCTCAGAAGAAGACACTTTCAGAGCAATTCAACGTATTCATAGTAATGCTATGGGTGTAGACAAAATTCCTATTAATTTATCAAGAAGATGTTATTTGCTGTTTTACCAACCATTACATACATTTTCAACAAGTCACTTGAAGAAGGCATTTTCCCTGAAAACTGGAAGTTTGCTCTGGTTCGCCCTCTAAATAAAGTTCCATCACCCAATAAAGTTGAGGATTTTAGACCAATCAGTATTTTACCTGCATTGTCCAAAGTGCTAGAAAGACTCATTCATGCTCAAGTTGTAAAATTTCTAGACAACAATAGTAAGCTTCATAACTTTCAATCAGGCTTTAGAAAATTCCATTCAACTGAGACAGCTCTGCTTCGTGTCACTGATGATATAAGGTTAGCTATGGACCAAAGAAAATGCACCATCCTCACCCTATTTGATTTTTCTAAAGCATTCGATACTGTTGATCATACAGTCCTTCTGAATAAGTTGGCTATTCTTGGTTTCAGTCACAACTCGTTAGTTTGGTTTAAATCCTATCTATTAGGTAGGAAACAATGTGTATCTGTCGGTGACAAAAAGTCAACTTGGAAAAACGTTATGCATGGAGTACCACAAGGTTCAATTTTAGGCCCTCTCCTCTTCACTTTGTATGCTAATGACCTTTCTTCCATTATCAAATTCTCCAGTTTCCATACTTATGCAGACGACCTTCAAATCTATTTAAGCTGTCCCATAACAAAAATTAATGAAACAGTTGGAATAATGAATCAGGATATCAATTCGATAGTGGAATGGACAAAGAAAAATGGCCTTAAGCTTAATCCCATCAAAACACAACCCATTATAATTGGATATTCTCGTCTTATAAACAATATTGACCTTGAATCGATTCACAAAATTAGTGTAGACGGTAATGACATTCCTTACTGTAGCTCAGTTAAAAATTTAGGCATTATTATGAATAATACTCTTGACTGGTCAGAACAAGTGAACAAAACTTGTAAAAAGGTATTCTCAGCCATGCATGCATTGAAGAAAATGCACGATATCCTCCCTAGAAACATTAAATTATTATTGGTTCAATCTCTCATCTTCCCACATTTAATGTATTGTAATTCTGTTCTTAACGATATGCAAGTCACTCTGAATGATAAACTACAGCGTTGCCAAAATTATTGTCTACGTTTCGTCTACTCTCTCCAACGCCATGATCATATCACCCCAGCCCACATTGCTAGTTCAACATTAAAGCTTCCCGATCAGAGGCTTTTTCGAATAGTCAAGCTTGTTAGAGATATCTTGATATACGGTAATCCGAACTATTTTAAAGATGATTTCAAATTTGTCTCTGAAGGTAGGAGGATAGATGCTTCACATACTAGAACCGGAGAAAGTACTTTAAGGATACCCAATCATCGAACTACTATTTTCACAAAATCCTTCTTAGTCAGTGCCTGTCGTGCATGGAATGCACTTCCTGTTTCTATCAGGTCCATCGAGAGCCGAGCGAGCTTCATCCTAACTTTAAAAAAACATCTTTTGGAACAAATGACTGAAACTGTCCGGCCCTAGAACGATCACATGACATCCATCCCCCACCCATCCCACAAATACAAACCTTTAAACCATGTTATAGAACGAATTGTATATATATATATTATATAAACTCATGTTATTTCAATTATCCACTGCATAATGCTGTATATTACTGAAAGTTGATAACCCTGATCTACTTTCAGCCTACTTCATTTTATTAATCAATTATTTGATCTTATCTACCTATATAATTATTTTACTCTATCAATTTTCTGTTTTTTTTCTCTTTAATATTCATATTGATTAAAACTTTTACAATATTTCCATTAATAAATAAATCCTTAGTTTAAATAACGAAATTAACGTTTTGGTAGAGAGTTAGTGGGGAGGATATTTTTAATATTCTTTCCGAAGAATGGACATTGATATGTCCAAAGCTCCGCCAATTTATGTAGATGCATAACAATATGATTATTATCTATAGTTATTATATTACAAACTGCTTTTTCATATCATATACAGTTCAATAATTATTTCTTAGTCTATATTATGTAAATTCATCTATAATTTTGCTGTATTGTAAGCTATTGCATATAAGTGTATAAGCCAGTATATATTGTAATCTACATAAATAAAGTACTCAATCAATCAATCAATCAATCTGTCTCTCTCTTTCTACCTCTCTTTCACATTATTTCCGTGTTTTGTAGCGTGGTATTTGCAACCAACAGGTCTCTGAATGTGAATGTGATAGAGGTTGTGTTATCTCATGAGAGCGATTCTACATGTTGAAGAGAGATGAATGCTCCGTGGATTTCAATCTTTGTTTATAGGGATATCATCTCAATTGAACATGTAAGACCACAGAATGATTTACAGAAGTGAATAATTCCATAGCGAAACAATAGCTTAAGTAGATATCCCATGATGTGGGGCTTTTATGTCGCAACTTCTACTGTTATCTCAAGCTGATAGTCCAAGTAGTTCTTTTCTGTAAAGCTTTATGACGCTGGTAGTCTCTCATATTATGCCGTTCATACACTCTTACGCGGTCGAAACAGTAAAAATCGACAATAATCGACAGAAATCAGCTTGAAATAACAGTAAAAGTTGCGACATGAACGCCCTATACCATGGGATATCTACTTACGCTATTGTTCCTCTATGATAATTCTTAGATTAATCACAAACTTGTCAATTGAGGGATAACATCTCAATTCGCATAATATGTGAGACCAATACATGATAAACAAAAATAACACATTCTCAGACTATTCAAAAATTTATATCAATTGAGGGATACTACCTCAATTTTACAATATGTTACCAAAAATAACCTATTCTTAGACTGATCACTAATACACTAATAATGTCAATGTTTGAGGAATATCATCTTCATTCACATAATATGTGAGATCAATACATGATTAACAAAAAATTCTCAGACTAATCGTAAGTTTATGTCAATTGAGGGATACTACCTCAATTTTCACAATATCTCAGACCACTTCATGCTTACCGAAAATAACCTATTCTTAGACTAATCACTGATTAATTTTTTTTCTATATCTCTACAGCCCATTGTGGGCTTTGGCCTCCTCCACAACATTCCTCCAAACGTTTCTATCCATTATAAATCCTCTCCATCCCCTATAACCCATCCTTATCAAATCATCCCTTATCTCATCTTCCCATCGTATCTTGGTCTGCCTTGTTTTCTTCTCGAGTGAAGCTTCTTTTCAAGCACTATTTTTGGCATTCTGTTTCATCCATCCTATAAATATGTCCGAACCACCTTAATCTATGTGCCTTTATGAAGCGTACTATACTACGGCCACTGATTGATTAATGTTGATAATTAAGGAATATCATCACAATTTGCATGATATGGAAGAGCACAATATAATTGGAGGAATAACGAATTTTTCCACTAATCACAGATTATGTCAATATAAATTTATCGCAATAAATAAAATTCTGTCATTTTTTGTTTTTACAGCGATCCAGCCGTCCAGGCTCTTCAGTTCTTGGATGTGATCAACATGAAGGATCCGTCTCAGAAATCTCACTTTTATAGAAACACCCTCAAAGAAGTGTTGCCTTTTATACCTAGGGTGAGTTACCAATGTGATTCTACTTTTTTGCATGATGTGTGTTGATTTCACTATTCTATTTGTTTATTATATAGTGGTGATTGTATCTTCATAAGATCCATCCTAAAGTATTTATAAATAAGTTTTATGTTTAATTCAATTGTATCATTTACAGAGACTTTTCTCTGCATCTATTTGATTTGTTCGGATACGGATGTCAATGAAGATTTATTATTATTATTTATACCAGGCGCACACCAAAGTGAAAGTTTTGTTGCGGTGCGAATTCAATTCGCAGAACTTGCCGTGCGGAAATTTAATACCATTGCGGTGTATGTGCTGGTGCAACCAATGCGTTGCAAAATATTCCCTTGCGAATAATTCGCAGCTTTTGCTACATGCAGCATTTGTAGCGCTTTTTCGAGTTGCGAATTTCGCAGCGAGTTCTGGAACTACACTAGTTTCGTCTACCTTGTCAACAACATAAGTCAACTCGAATATTCCCGCGCTCTACATTGCGATTATTTCGCTTCCCAGTGTGCGCGCCCCAATATTTCGCAACGAAAACTTCGTTTGGAAACCGCAGTCTGCATTCTTGAAAATTCCGCAACGAATTTGTACTCTATTGAGTTACTAAATATATGTTTTGAAATTAGGAATTGGATTGAGTTACTTTCAATACCTTGAATCATTGCCGAGTCGTTTCTTCTTGTGGAAACAGTTTTCTTTGTATACGACTAGGATGAGAGTATTATTCTACATCTGACTGCCAACATAACCCGTCCTTTTCTGTTGACATTACAAATAAATAGTAGGCCTGATAAAATAACTCCATTTCATGAGTTTATTGAGGAGTTTTGTATTTCATTTCTCAGTATTCTAGTACTTCCAAATTCACTGTTCATTTTACAATGTATTTGTTATGATCCACTTTATGCTGCTTGTATGCTATTTTAAGTTAAAGTGATAATATGTGATTGAGAAGTTTTCATTATCATACTTCCATGAACTCAAATCCAAATTCCCATCTTCATAAGAAAAATCCGGTGTGGTACACTCACACAACTTTCCTTGCTCATTGAACTGTGAGCCTCATTCGTAAACGAGAATAATTTAGAGGAATAACTCATAATGACGATTGGCGGCAACATATTTTAAACTACGATCAGACTTCTGTATATGTGTATATATAATTGTTTTCAGAGTACTCTTTCCTTTGTGTAAATTGTGAAATACAATGATTTTTTTAGAAGTCGTCAAAACAGGTGTTTTACAGATGAGATATCTCGACTATGACTGTGTTCTATTTATGAACTGCTCTACCTACCTACCTAATGCACGAGAAGGAGTTTACAAAGTCTATTTCTCAAGGATGGGGTGGACCCCATTAGTTTTCAAGGAAAAAGACTCATGCCAGTTGATAGAGCTGATAAATAACTATACAGAGTATGAATTTGAAATGGATTAGTCAAGTCATTCTTGAGAAAATCGTGAAAAACAAGGTTTTCAGTAATTATCCGCCATTTTTCTCAAGAATATTACGCAGCACCTGCAATTTTCTCAGAAATGAGACTCATGTCAGTTGATAGGGCTTATAAATAGCTATCCATGGTATAAATTTGAAATGAATCAGTCAAGTCATTCTTGAGAAAATCGTGAAAAACATGGTTTTTTAGTAATTATCCGCCATTTTTCTCAAGAATATACGCAGCTCCTGCAATTTTCTCAGAAAGGAGACTCATGTCAGTTGATAGGGCTTATAAATAGCTATCCATGGTATAAATTTGAAGGAAATCGTTTTCGAGAAAACCGTGGAAAACATGATTTTTTAGTAATTATCCGCCATTTTTCTCAAGAATGTTATACAGCTCCTGCAATTTTCCCAGAAATGAGACTCATGTCAGTGATAGGGCTTATCAATAGCTATCCATGATAAATTTGGAGAAAATCGTTTTCGAGAAAACCGTGGAAAACATGATTTTTTAGTAATTATCCGCCATTTTTCTCAAGAATATTACGCAGCTCCTGCAATTTTCTCAGAAATGAGACTCATGTCAGTTGATAGGGCTTATCAATAGCTATCCATGATATAAATTGGAGAAAATCGTTAAAGCCGTTTTTGAGAAATTGTGAAAAACATGGTTTTTTAGTAATTATCCGCCAATTTTTCAAGAAAATTGGAAAATTGCAGGAGCTCCGTAATATTCTTGAGAAAACTGACGGGTAATTACTAAAAAACCATGTTTTTCACAATTTTCTCAAGAATATACGCAGCTCCTGCAATTTTCCCAGAAATGAGACTCATGTCATTTGATAGGGCTTATAAGTAGCTATCCATGACATAAACTTGAAGAAAATCGTTAGAGCTGTTTTCGAGAAAACCGTGAAAACATGGTTTTTTAGTAATTATCCGCCATTTTTTCCGCCATCTTGAATTGGATTTTATTGAATTTCTTATTGTCGGGTCCTCATGGTATAAGGACCTTAAGTAATACACAATAAGAATTCCATTATTTGGATTCACCTACTAGATTATCTTTGTGTCACAGAAAGTTCCTATTCACATGGCTCAAATATTCAAATCTAAAGTTTTACTTCATGAAACACAATTACAAGAATGAGAATACACAAAACCAATTCCATTTTCTGGATTCCCCAACAAGATTATCTCTGTGTAAAGGCAGGTTCCTCGTTATTACGTAAGCTTACTAAGCTGATTCATCAGTTACACTGAACATCATGCTATTCCCCATTAGTATTTTTGTTAAATTCCCTAGAGCATAAACAATCGGTTGTTCCATGAATGATGTCAAAGGGAATTTTCATCATGAAATCCTATTATTCATGCACGTTCAAAAATGAATGTATATTAA
>NW_024091579.1:0-20586 GCF_014356525.2 Nilaparvata lugens
CATTTCTTTGATTGGAATTATCTTACATCGAGGAAAAATTATTGCTGTTTTCTGTATAATTTATGATTTGTACATGATTATTCATGGGAGTATGGAGTACATCTTCTAGGTTGAGAATCCTGAGTATATCTAAATACTTATTATTATTAAACGAAAATCCAAATTTTATATAGGTACTTAATATAATACACCCATTAGAATATTTTGTTACCTACGTAAACTATGATAGGCCTAGTACTCTCTAGGAATAAAAAATTACATTCTACTACGTGAAACGAACAAAATTCACTTGAAACATGGGGTTTAACAAATTATTAAATTCTAGATCTTGTTGCTCATGTTAAATGTGAACCCCCCATTAGTATTTGCACGAGCCGCCACTGCTCTCAATTCATACATTTTATTTGTAGCGTTTGCACAGCCTAACATGTTGGAACCACATTATACACAGTAATATTAACTGTGTGATTCAATTTGTTATGTAATTAAATAAAACAGGTTTGATTTTTCTAGAAATTATAGAATTTTTTTCTCATTTATTCAATTACATGTAATATTTATTATGATTTTTTTTTTTTTTAGAGTTCAGATGGTTTCGCCCGAGGTCTCGACCCATCTCGATCCCATCAGATCTCGATATCGAAGCTCTCCCCACCCTCTCCCGAACAGGAGACCAAAAGGTCCTGCTAGAGGTAGAGGACACCCACACTCGTTACGTCATGGCAGGTTAGTCCAATAACAACGTTCATTTTCTATTACAAATGCAACCAATTCGATTAAAAATACGACTAAAGCTGAATTCACACCCTACAGTGACATAATTCTCATAAGTTTTATGGCCAGGACACACATAACCGCACCGAGCCCGCGCCGATGTACGGCCGAGTGTCGGCGAGTACTACGGTGAGTAAGAAAACAAAGACTTTCAAACGTGTAGGGACACATACTACCGCACCGTGCCTGCACCGTCAGCGTGTTTGTTGCCCGAGCCGTGCTCGCGCCGTCATCGACTAGTTCAGTTTACGCCTTGACAGTGACAGTCGGCCTTGTTTAACATAGAGAGTGAAAACTTATTGAAGAGATACGGAATTTTCCAGTTTACGATCAAAGTTAAATATGGTTGAACGGAAAAATAAGTTAAACCAAAAGTAAGAGTATAACCAATAATAATTTAAGCCGAAGGTATGATAGACATATAGGAAATTTGGTTTGTGGATTTCCTATGATAAATAGGTTAAATAAAACTGGACGAATGATTAGTATTTGTCGTAGTAATTTTGATGTTTTAATGTAGAGATGACAAAAATACAGAGGTTGTTAATCACAGGTGGCAAATTTCAGATGATTCGCTAAAGACATAATATAAAAATAATAAAATAGTAGTTCTGTGAACAGTAGACCTCATGCACTATTTTCATCCACAGTACCTGATTGAAACTATAGACCTTATGGAAATACAGCAATAAACTGGCTTCTCCACACATCTGTGTAATCACTTGTCAGCTGATTTATGAAAATAATTCTATAGTCTGATTTTTACTCTAATATTGCGTAAGAAGGAGACTCCTTTTACTTTCCTTGCCCTATTACCATAGGTAAGGAAAGTATTGCTTTCCGAAAAAAAATTAGTACCCCAATTTCCAAATTTCTATACGTTTCAAGGTCCCCTGAGTCCAAAAAGTGGTTTTGGGTATTGGTCTGTATGTGTGTGTGTGTGTCTGTGTATGAGTGTATGTGCGTCTGTGTACACGATATCTCATCTCCAATTAACGCAATGACTTGAAATTTGGAACTTAAGGTCCTTACAATAAAAGGTTCCGACACGAACAATTTCAATCTGATGCAATTCAAGATGGCGGATAAAATGGTGAAAATGTTGTCAAAAACAGGGTTTTCGCGATTTTCTTGTAGACGGCTTCAACGATTCTGATCAAATATAATACCTAAAATAGTCATTGATAAGCTCTATCAACTGCCACAAGTCCCATATCTGTAAAAATTCCAGGAGCTCTGCCCATCTAATGCAAAGTTTGATTTTAGATTCATATACAATTAAAACGGCAAAAATGTTGTCAAAAACAGGGTTTTTCGCGATTTTCTCGAAAACGGCTACAACGATTTTGATCAAATTCATACCTAGAATAGTCATTGATAAGCTCTATCAACTGCCATAAGTCCCATATCTGTAAAAATTTCAGGAGCTCCGCCCTATCTATGCAAAGTTTGTTTTTGGATTCCCAATTATCAGGCTTTAGAAACAATTCAAACAAAAAATTTCAAGTGGAAAAGATTGAGCATGAAAATCTCTGCAATTAATATTCAGTAACATTTTCACCTAAAACTGAAAAAAAGCTCGAAATTTGAGAAAATGTTATTATTTTAATTACAAACTGTTGGCAACGGTTGATTTTATTAAATCATTCACTATGAAGAGATAGCAAACTTCATGTGTCTCCAGCCTTATTGTCCTGTCACCAGCTTGCTGGGATCTTTGAATAGTAGACTTGAGATGCGTCAGGTGATAATTTTTCATAGCGGCAAGGAAAGTTGTGTGAGTGCGCCACACCAGATTTTTCCTTTTATATTATCATTGAAATGCAAAATTTCCAAAAACTTGTATATACGTGAACGCGCAATTAAAAAAGGAACATACCTGTCAAATTCATGAAAATCTATCACCGCGTTTCGCCGTAATGCGCAACATATAAACATTTAAGCATTCAAAATTTATCATTAAGAGAAATGTTAAACCGTCGACTTGAATCTTAGACCCACTTCGCTCGGTCAATAACCAACAAAATATAAAAGAAAGAACCCGTGACTGTGTCTTAAATTCAAAATTTGAAACTAATTACGTTTAAATTCATAACGCAGAAGATAACAATTTTGCTGCTATTATATATTTACGATATAAATATATGATAATATTGTTAATGGTATGTTATGCACCGAAATTTATACCATCACTATAATTCTCATCTTCTGTGTCCAAAGGTAATTAGTTTGAAATTGAAATGATTATATAAAATTGAATCGGATGTAACAAGATTTCAATAGTTTTATATTATTAACAATAGTTGAACACATTGAGAAATCAGATCGCAGTAGCACTAGAGAACTGAGCAGTACACTGCTGCCGCTCGGCTGTCGCACGGATATGTGTGTTCTCCTTCCATCATCACCGTGTCGCGGGCTTAACTCGGCCATACGTCCGCGCGGGCTCGGTGCGGTTATCGGGCGCGGTGTCCCGGCCTTTGATGGTATTATACATGGTCACTCGGCCGGACTAGTACAATTGCCGGAATAGTACAATTAGAACTCATTTGAATTAATAAAAACAATATAAAACATGTAGTTCCCTTTTACTTTCCTTGCCCTATTACCATAGGTAAGGAAAGTATTGCTTTCCAAAAAAAATTAAGGTACCAAAATTTCTAAATTTCTATACGTTTCATACGTTGATCCAAAAAAGGTTTTTACTTTCCTTGCCCTACTACCATAGGTAGGAAAGGTGCTTTCCAAAAAAAATAAGGTACCCAAATTTCAAGTTTTCTATACGTTTCAAGGTCCCCTGAGTCCAAAAACATGATTTTTGGGTGTTGGTCTGTGTGTGGTGTGTGTGTGTGTGTATGTGTGTGTGTGTGTGTGTGTGTGTGTGTGTGTGTGTGTGTGTGTGTGTGTGGTGTGTGTGTGTGTGTGTGTGTGTGTGTGTGTGTGTGTGTGTGTATGTGTGTATGTCTGTGAACACGATAACCTCATTCCTAATCAACCGATTGACTTGAAATTCTAAACTTAACGTCCTTATACAATGAGGACCCGACAAAAAAAATTCAATAAAATTCAATTCAAGATGGCGGAAAAAATGGCGGATAATTACAAAAAAACCATGTTTTTCACGGTTTTCTCGAAAACGGCTCTAACGATTTTCTTCAAATTTATACCATGGATAGCTATTTATAAGCCCTATCAACTGACATGAGTCTCATTTCTGAGAAAATTGCAGGAGCTCCGTAATATTTTTGTGAAAAATGGCGGATAATCACTAAAAAACCATGTTATTCACGGTTTTCTCGAAAACGGCTTTAACGATTTTTTTCAAATTTATACCCTATATAGCTATTTATAAGCCCTATCAACTGACTTGAGTCTCATTCTGGGAAAATTGCAGGAGCTCCGTAATATTCTTGAGAAAATGGCGAATAATCACTAAAAAACCATGTTTTTCACGGTTTTCTCGAAAACTGCTCTAACGATTTTCTTCAAATCTTACCATGGATAGCTATTTATAAGCCCTATCAACTGACATGAGTCTCATTTCTTGGAAAATTGCAGGAGCTCCGTAATATTCTTGAGAAAAATGGTGGATAATCAAAACAAAATAAAAACATGTTTTTCACGATTTTCTCAAAAATGACTTGACCGATTTTTTTCAAATTCATACCCTGTATAGTTATATATCAGCTCTATAAACTAGCATGAGTTTCCTTCCTGAGAAACTATCAGGGGGTTCACCCCATTCTTGAGAAATTTACTTTGTAACCTCCTTCTCGTGCTTGAGGTAGGTGGGTAGAGCAGTTTATTCAAAAGAACACACGTCGATATTTTATTTGTAGAACAGCTGTTTTGACAACTTTTAAAGAATCCTTAAATTTCATAATTCAAACAAAGGAAAATTACTCTGAAAACAATAACAATAGTATAATCGTAGTTTTAATAAAATTATTAAGCCGCCAATCGGCATAATGTTATTCCCCTAGATTATCCTCGTTTAAGAATGAGGCTTATAGATCAATAAGAAAGGAAAGTAGTGTGAGGGTACCACACCAGATTTTTTAGTATTTTTCGCCATCTTGAATTGATTTCATTGAATAGTTTTCTCCGGTATCCGGAAAACCGTGAAAAACATGATTTTTTAGTTTTTTCGACATCTTGAATTGAATTTTATTGAATATCTTATTGTTGGATCCTCATGGTATAAGGACCTTGAGTTTGAAATTTCAAGTCAATCGGTTGATTGAGAATGGAGTTATGGTGATCACAGACATACACGCACACAAAGACCAACACCCAAAAATCATGTCTTTGGACTCTAGAGACCTTCAAACGTATAAAAAACTAGAAATTAGGGTATCTAAATTTGTTTTGGAAAGCAATATTTCCCTTACCACTCTTTAGTAATAGGGCAAGGAAATTTAAAAAGAGAATTTTAGATGATTATGGCAGGAATGTGCACAATTCCTTCCAATCAAAAAATCACATAGCATTATGTTCGACAAGTAGAATTGAAATGCTAGCTTAATGACAATGCCAGGATGACAGACTATTCTACGACTGTTAACAGACTTATGCGAGAGTTAGTAAAGAATTGTCAAATTAAAACCATTTAACGCAATATTTAAACACATTGAATCATTCTATTACGTAGGCCCGTTACTTCATCAACATATTTATCGGACAAAGCACTGATAGGTAACTAATTAAATAAAAAAAATACCAAAAACCACCGTTTTCAATTTTGATGAATATTTGTGTTGATGAAGCTTATCAGTTTCGCTACTAGGTGGCGCTAGCGTCCTAAAGTAAGATCCACCTAAAACTGTCAGTATTGGTTGAATAAGACGCTTGGATAAAAAACCCATACATTATAAAAAATATTCTATCCATATTTAATATTCAATCCAAAGACCTTAAAGATTCTATCTCTTTAAGGTCTTTGTTCAATCCTATAATATGAGGGGTGCATTTCTATTTACACTTTTTGTGTACCGTAGTTGAGAAGTTGATATTGTGGTAATTATTCATATTGAATGAAAAAGACTTAGAAATTGTCAAAAAACCACTGATTTTTTGATAATTAGAAAGACCGGTTTCGGTTATTACACCATTGTCAATCTCTGATAAACCCTGATTTTATCTGATTTTAACCCTGATAAACTTTGATTTTTAACAATGGTGTAATAACCGAGACCGGTCTTTCTAATTATCAATGAATCAGTGGTTTTTCGACAATCCTTAGTCTTTTTCATTCAATATTTTCTATTTATATGTCTTATGTCACCGGATCTCGAGAACGGCTCTAAAGCCTGGTTTTCATTAGTAGAGTTAGTGGTAGGGTCCCCTAGCCAATGTCACAAAGTGAATTAGCCGTCGACTAATGTATAATTTAGCGAATTTATTCTGTTTTAGAATAGGAATAGGATCGACTGCCGGATATATTTTGTTAGATTTGTAGTTGTGTATATGCATTATAACCATCGTCGCCAATCCCTATGAATCTGCAGCAGCCGTATCATCAAAACGATAAGCGGCTACCGAGTCGGGTCGGTATCATTCTTCTTGTAATTTCTGGAATAGAAAATTGTTTACCGGCCTGATTTAGTGTAGTAATTAGTATCATTGTCATCATTAGCTGCACCCTAACATCAGGAGCAGCTGAGTCAAACCCTGTCACATGACCAGTGGCGTGATCGTCTTTTCAGACTCCCATTGGTCGGCAATCTTTTTTCCCCCGGCCTCCTAATTTTCAGCGACCGGGTGTGCTTCAAGAAGACCTGGGGAGAGGCAGTTGTTTGGTGAACGGGTTGTGTACAGCTGCGTTCCGAGCGGCGCTCCAATAGTGGTGTACTGGAGGGTTAATATTCTATTCTGTATTTTAGTGAATGGAATTTGTATGTCGAATTGCCGAATGTATTTGAAGATAGAACTTCCTGGGGGATTTCTTTCTTGTCGGTTATTTTTCCTAATATTGTCACTGGGGGTGAACAGGTATCCTTGGTTTTGAAACTGTAAGGGAACACAAGTTTGTGCTACAAATAGTTGAGTGGGAAATTTAGCTAGGCTCTATAGCAGATTTTTTTGAGTACTTAATTTATAAGCCTCGACTCTGTCACTTCACGATGTTTTTAATTATATACGGGAAGTGAGAATCGGTTCGCTATTCTCCGTATCAGTATCCACGTCGATTCAGGTAATTGTATGTCAGGACTGGTGGTCCGTATATTTTTCCTTCTCTGTAGTAAGGTGGCCTTTAGTTTAAAGAGTAATTTTCTCCATTGAATTTTTATTCTGTAGGGAAATCCCTGTCCTTTTAAGAATAGTTTTTCTCAATAATTTTTATTCTTGTGGGAAAATCCCGTTCCTTTTGAGAATAGTTTTCTGATTAATTTTTGTCCCTGCAGAGGAATTATTATCATTTATGTAAGTTTTCCTTGCTTGGTTTTCATACTATAGAGTGGCCCAGTATTTTAAATTTTCTTAGCAGTTTCTGACTTGCTGTAATACCTAGTAGGAAAATTCCAATCATTTCCTAGAGAACTCAGGTACAGCTTGAGTTCGTCCTTGTCGAAGTTGGTAGACTGCGACGTCCTTTCTCTTTCTTTCTCTCAACTTTCCCTTCACTAAATTCCTTCTAGCTCTCAGGTACAGCTTGAGGACTTCCTCGCCGATGTTTTTAGACTGCGGCATCCTTCCTCTTTCTTTCTCTTAATTCTTCCCTTGTTAAAATCCTTCCTGATTCCAGTTCCAGATTCGAGATCGTCCTAGTCGCGGGTTTCAGACCTGCGAATCCTTTCTAAGATTTTTAGAAACCTGTCTTCTTTAATAGCAAATATTATTCGCTGGTTTTCCCTGTGGAAAATTCACGAATTTTCCCGTGATCTCAGTTGCAAATTAGAGATCGATCTTGTGGTAGTCCTTAGACTGGCAATTACTCGGAAAAGTCTATTGAAATCTTTTCCTGAATTAGGAGTCTCTGACTCGATATTTTCCTTGTGGAAAACCTGGAAAAATCCTTTCCTACCCTGACAACGACAGACTGTTGTCTTCCCGATATTATTCTACAGACTGTGTCTGTGAAAATCTTTTCTATCCTCTCATAATAGTCGACATACTGACTATTAATTTAAAAGCGTTTCGGACGATTGAGAGTGATTCCCATACCCTTAAGGGCAGTCACAGATTGGCCCTTAATAACCGGCGCGCAGTCACCAGATTAGCGCGGGGATCCTGTTTAGCAGTTTCAGAATTGCTGAAAATCCTTTCGCAGCTGCAGGCTCGCGATTCAGAAATCCGACACCTAAAACCTTATCCTCTAAGCTTTAATTACCACGTAATTGAAATTGATATACTGTATTTAGCTAGCAGGTCCAGCTTGCTGAGAGCTAGAGCGCAATTCTCAGATTGCGGATTATTGAGCAGATATTTATTTGCTGTAGAGATAATAATCTTATTATTGATTCTCTGTTCCCTATACCCTATACCGTATACCTCATACCCTACACCCTATTCTCCATAGCTTACACCCTATACCGTGCCCTATTTAACTACATCTTAAATACTTCTAATAACTCCATAGTTCCGTCATACCTTTACCCCATAGCTCTCACCTTAAACCCCATAGAAAAACCACATCCCGGGCTTGCAGGTACAGCTTGCTTGCCGTCAATTCGCAGTTGGTTCAGATTGCGTACTACCTTTATAAATAGAATTATTGGTAGGGATCTGATAGTCAGATCCGTCTCTTTGTATAGGGTTATCTTAATCTCCCTTAACACCCACCCTGTATTCCAAAGGCTGAGGGCCGATACGGCCAGCAACGGCACGGACAAACACTCTTTCCCTGAAATTAAAAATCTCGCGAAAGAAGCAGAGGGTAAAGAATCAGGATAGAGGGAGAAGTGTAGGTCCGGTAACTCCACCTGTCAGTACTGCTACTGACCCCGACCCATATCCGACTGTAGCTAGTCCATGTTGTAGCAATACTTCGCAATTATTAGGAAACCTAGAGGGTGGAATAGGTCATCCTAATAAAACTGACGTCTCCGAACGTGGGGCTAAGACGTCTGGCGCTCAAGAGAATCGCGAAGAGGGTTTAGGTTAATCCAATCCGTGATGAGTGTACACGGAGAAGAGACTACTCATCAGGATGATGAAGTCGTACAGGCGGTCCGCCGAGAGGACCTCGCGGAACGCGAAACCAACCCCAGAGTGTCGTGGGTGTATCGGCTGAATAAGGAGTAAGCGGTCGGCTACCTAGAGAGTCTCGGCCTGTCGGCAGCGGGGACTGTGAAGGAGCTGAGGAGGAGGATGGTCGAGCACCTTCGATCCCGGACCGCTGCTGATTCCAACCAGGTACAGAGCCGGCACTGTCCCGCTCTTCAGGCACATAGTCAGGGAAAGTCTGCGACAAGGTAAGAAGTTGAATTTACATTTTGATGGTGTATCGGATGCTCCCAGTTTCATTGAGAGGCTCGCGGAACTCCGGGCGCATATGGGATCTCTGGGGAGCAATCTCTTATAGCCTGCCGGAGCTGATGGAGGGAGGGGCCCTACTTTGGATGCGGAATCATCGCTCCCAGTGGAGGACGTGAGTCGTATAAAAGGCGGGTCCTGGGACACAAGTGTCCCAGGACCCACCTCTATCTCAAGGTCATCCAGGCGCCTCAAGGTCATCCTGGTCAACCACACCCAACCTCAAGGTCATCCAGGTCAACCACACCCACCTCAAGGTCATCTAGGTCAACCACACCTACCTCAAGGTCATCCAGGTCAACCACACCACCTCAAGTCATCCAGGTTAACCACACCCACCTCAAGGCCATCCAGGTCAACCACACTCACCTCAAGGTCATCTAGGTCAACCACACCTACCTCAAGGTCATCCAGGTCAACCACACCCACCTCAAGGTCATCCAGGTCAACAACCTTAACCTCAAGGTCATCCAGGTCAACCACCTTACCTCACGTCACCACAAAAATTAAAAAAAAAATTAAAAAAAAATAAAAAAATAAAAAAAAATAAGATAAAAAAAAATCTAAAAAAAAATTTTAAAGGAAAAAATAAATAAATGAAAAAAAATAAAAAAAAATGAATAGAAAAAAAATAAAAAAAAATGAATAAATAAAAAAAAATTAAAAAAAAATTGAAAAAAAAATAAAATTAAAATAAAAAAAAATTAAAAAAAAAAATAAAATTGAAAAAAAATGAGAAAAAAAAATAAAAAAAAATAAAATTAAAACCATATTATCGGGAAAAAAAGGAAAAAAGGGAAAAAAAGGGGGAACAAATTCCCGCCAGATCTGAACTGGGTATAAAAGGAGTTGTTCTACAATGAGTGGGACATGTGTCTTTGACAGTCGTGCCGTCAGTACATGTGTGTACCACCAGTACGTGTGTGTTTTTTAGTATATTGGTTTTGGATCACTTTCATCTTCATCAACATCAAGAGTAAGTACCAGTGCATTTTATAGTTCTATATATTTATATTATCTTCATGATTTAAAAATTAAGTTCAAAGGAGTAAATTTTGAAAAAAGTTGAGACTGACAATTAAATTCTAAAATAAATTAAATCGAAAATGACAAGTTTAATTATGAATTAGGTTCCAATACATGGAGTGAATGACATAGTCAAAAATGACTAGTTAATTATGAATTAGGTTCCATACATACAAGTTACGAGTTTAATTATGAATTAGGTTCTTCGAGTTGGTGTTGTAATCCATCCTAACCTAAAAAACATATAATTACAAAGTAGATCTAGACCCCCATTGACATTTCCCCATACAGCTCCAGACCATATCCTTGAACATAAACACCATAGAGAAATGACATAGTCAAAAATGACAATTTTATTATGAATTAGGTTCCAATACATAGAGTAAATGACATAGTCAAAAATGACTAGTGTAATTATGAAATAGGTTCCAATACATACAAGTAATGAGTTTAATTATGAATTATGTTCTTTGGTTGGGGTTGTAATTCAACCTAACCTAAAAACGTATAACAAGTCTTTGCCCTAGAATTAGGCTATACCCACAATTGTTTGACATTGATAGTGTGTATGTCGTTTCAGACATGAGCAGCAATGGTTCTAATGATCAGGAGCACCCATCCCACCTCAGGAAGTAGATCCTAGACCCCCATTCACATTCCCCCATACAGCTCCCGACCATCATCCTAGAACATTTAATATAAACACCCACGAACCTCCATCCCCGACCCACCCCCACACCCGACCCCGATCCTAGATATTGATTCACTGCCTTCATCCCCCACATCTGATGAAGGTATATATATATAGAGTTGAACACTGCATACCATACTAATACAATATTGTTCTGCATTGTTCCAGATGAGCAAAGCTGCACGATGTCAGCAAACAGCAAACTCAGTGGACGAGTTTGTTGTCCTGGAGGAGGCATTCAAATCCCGACTCACGACTCTATACTACTAATGCATACAAGGATGAGCCTGCCAAGATTTCCACACCGTTCTGAGCAGTCTGAAGGATAAAATTGTTCACAACATCAGTCAACAACTGCAGACACATGGAGCAATGAAGTTCAATCTAGTATTGGAGGCAACATATTTCCGCAGCACCCTTGATAAGACCTTCTTTGATCAAGAAGAGTTTCAGAATGTCGCCTTCAAAACTTCAAACTACACCATATTCAGTATCATCAATCTTCCAGACATCATCAACCAAGCGTGCATGACCCTCCTGGATGAGGAGTCGAAATTCGAAGGAAATTCCAGTGAATGGAGTTGCTTATCATCGATGGATTGCTCATCAGGATTAGCAAACATATTCCCCTGCGTGGATCATCCTACATCAGTCTTCCACCTCTTCTATCAGCACAAAAGGCAATCATCAATCCTATAACAAGGACCAGCAATGTTTCAAATGGCCTCCTCGCCAAACATGTACAAGGCAGTCATCCTGAACGAGTCAATGAGCGATACCATCAATTGGAAGAGAGATACAACTTTTCAGGCATTGGATTTCCACTACCATCAGTCAAATCGATATATTTGAGAAAGATAATCCAGAGGTATCAGTTAATATTTTATGTGGGATGAGAAGAACGTTATATTTCCAAGAACAGTTGGAAATGCAATAAAGGCAGATCACTTTGATCTTCTCCTCCTCTGTGAGAGTAAGGATGATGATGAAAACAGCACCCTTGAGGATGACAATGAACATAAATCAAATAGCCACTACTTCTACATTAAAAATTTTGAAAAACTTGTGGGATCCCAACTCACAAAACATAAAAGTAAAATTATCATCTGCAGACGATGTTTCACCCATTACACCAGAACAGAGATGGAGAACGCAGGATGGCTGAGCATGAGGAGTATTGTGCTAGCAATAATACAGCAAGAATCATCATGCCACAGGTTGGAAAAGATGGTAAACCTCCAACCTTGAAGTTTGAGAAACATGTGCAAAAGTATAGAGTACCTGTTGTAGCATACGCCGATTTTGAGTGCATCCTGGAGAAACCTGATGAACAATGAACAATGGATTGGTGAAGCTACCAAAGTTATCCAGTATCATCAGGCAATGAGTTACTGCTTATACTTTGTGCGGGACCTATATTTGGAAGATTCCTGGCTGACAATCACTAACCTAATCCCTCATGAGCCGATTGTCTACAGGGGTCCTGATGCCGCCAAACATTTCATGAAGACCCTCACCATGTATGCAAAAGATTTAGATGAGGCAATTGACTGCAGGAATATCAAGTTGCTCCCACCAACCAAAAGAGAGAAAGAATGACATAATGCAGCTGATTTCTGTGAGGCCTGCAATGAACGGTTCAATAAAGATAAGGTGTATGACCATTGTCATATAACTGGTATCTACCGGAATGCATTATGCCATAAATGCAACTTGCAGCGAGAGCGACAATCATTTATATCAGTGTTTCTCCACAACTCTTCAAACTATGATACACACCTCATTATTCCAGAGCTGGGTAGAGATAAGGATCGGCTGTTTGTCATCCCAAACTCGTCGGAAAAGTATATATCATTCACCAAACAAATATCTTCAAAAATGCACCTTCGATTCATTGATACATTCCGGTTTACGCCTGATAGTTTAGACAATCTAGTCACCAACCTAGTCAAATCAGCATCGAATCCAGTAGACTTGTCCAAAGTACTACCACATACTGCCAAGGTGTTCGGAAACAAATTGAGCCTTGTCTCAAGGAAAGGAGTGTTTCCATACGACTACTGCGATTCATGTCAGAGACTCGAAGAAACATTGCTACCACCCAAAGAGGCATTTTTCAGCAAGCTGGTTGATAGGAGTGTTAGCAGTGATGATTATGAACATGCTCAAACTGTGTGGAACCAATTCAGTTGTAGAACTCTGGGAGAATACAGTGACCTATACTTGAAAACAGATGTTCTCCTGTTGGCTGATGTCTTTGAGAGCTTCTACGATGTATGCATGAAGACTTATGATTTGGATTGTGCTCACTACTTTACATCTCCAGGCTTTTCCTTTGATGTCATGCTGAAATATACTAAAGTCGAGCTTGGCTCCTTACTGACTATGACATGTACATGTTTATCAAGCGAGGTATCAGAGGAGGAATAACAAATTGTATACACCGTCATGCTGTAGCCAACAATGCCTACAGGAGCGCCTATTGACCCCGAGAAGCTACATATCTCTTGTACACAGATGCGGACACCTGTATGGCTGGGCAATGTGCCAACCACTTCCATGCCGGAAATTCCAGTGGATGGAGAAAGATGAGTTGGAGGGGGTGAGCAGAGGTATTGAGGGAGTTGGAGATGTTCAAAAGATTGGCTACATCTTGGAGGGGACATTGAGTACCCTTCTGAATTGCATGATGAGCATAACGACTTCCCATTCCTGGCAGAGAACAAAAAAACTCTTAAATCTAATCATGTACGACTCATGACAGCTCTAAGCAGTCGCGAACGATATGTATGTCATTACCGCACCCTCAAGCAAGCAGTACAGCATGGATGAAAATCACTAAAGTTTATCGAGGTGTGCGGTTTGAGCAGGAGGATTCCTAGCACCCACATCATGCTAAACACCAGACTTCGACAGCAGTGAAGAATAAGTTTGAAAAGAACTTTTTCAAACTTATGAACAAGTGCGAAAAAGGGTGAGTATGGGGCTAGTGAATGACGAGAATCGATTAAAGAAACTGATTGCTCGACCAGTGTACAAGGACGCATCATCTTGGTGAGAATATTTGTGCTGTTACAATGCATAAGAAAAAGTGGAGCTGAACAAACCTATCTTCATTGGTTGACAGTGTTGACATAAGCAAGACCCTTATGTACCAGTCCACTATGATGTGATGAAACCTACGTACAAGAGAACCTACAACTGCTTTATCAGGATACTGACAGCTTATTCTACATCGTGAAAACTGAGAACCTATACAAAGACATCATCAACAACCACAACTGAAAGATACCTTTGACACCCAGAGTACCCTGCAGACCACCCATGCTACTCAGATGCAACAAAATGGTGCTTGGCAAGTTTAAGATGAATATGCTGGCCGAGCGCCACTTGAGGTATAGGCTTACGATCGAAGCTATATGCCTGTAGGTTTACAATAGTGATCCAAATCAGCTGACAAGTGGATTGATAAAGAAAGCTGAAGGAGTGAGGAGACCAATACTTGGGCGAGAACTCTCAAAAATGCATCCAGATGCTGAACAATACATAGGCTTCCAAGACTATCTAGATTGTCTATATGGTGATGAGGATATCTAAAGAGAAAAGTGATGTTTGGTACTAGAAACATCAGATCATGACCCAAGTCATGAGAAAGAAGGCATTGAGCAAAGCTGATGAGAGAGGTATATTCTAGATGATGGAATTACAACTCTTGCACATGGACATTACAAGATCCCCACTCTAGCACACATTGATGAGGTGGCAGAGATTTTAGACAGTGGATCAGCCAATGAGGGTTTATTTCTTTATTATCATATTACAATGGTTATACATTCAATATTAACTGATTGGTGTGATGAGGGCTACTACAAAATTGAAGCCGTCTTGGCCTCAGCCGGTGGTATGACTGGCGGCGGTGGTGGGGCGACTGGCGGCGGTGGTGGGGCGACTGGCGGCAGTGGTGGGGCGACTGGCGGCGGTGGTTGGATGGCTGGCAGCGGTAGTGGAGCGACTGGTGACAATGGTGGGCTGACTGGTGGTGATGGTGGGGCGACTGGTGACGATGGTGGGCTGACTGGTGGCGGTGGTGGGGTGATGTCACAATCTAGTCACCAACCTAGTCAAATCAGCATCGAATCCAGTAGACTTGTCCAAAGTACTACCACATACTGCCAAGGTGTTCGGAAACAAATTGAGCCTTGTCTCAAGGAAAGGAGTGTTTCCATACGACTACTGCGATTCATGGCAGAGACTCGAAGAAGCATTGCTACCACCCAAAGAGGCATTTTTCAGCAAGCTGGTTGATAGGAGTGTTAGCAGTGATGATTATGAACATGCTCAAACTGTGTGGAACCAATTCAGTTGTAGAACTCTGCGCTCTCTTCTCTGATGACACCACTTTGATGTAATTTTGTATCGGCCTTACGGCCTCGGTTCCGCTCCAGTGGAGTAGGAAAAGGAAGGACAGAAAGGATAGGGACGGCAGACAACCGTCCGCTGTGCCCTGGGGAGAAGGAAGAATAGGGATGGCAGACAACGGTCCACTGTGCCCTGGGGAAATGGGAGGACAGGGACGGCAGACAACGGTCCGCTGTGCCCTAGGGAGATGGGAGGACAGGGACGGCAGACAACGGTCTGCTGTGCCCTGGGGGAATGGGAGGTCAGGGACGGCAGACAACGGTCCGCTGTGCCCTGGGGAAATGGGAGGACAGAGACGGCAGACAACGGTCCGCTGTGCCCTAGGGAGATGGGAGGTCAGGAACGGCAACAATGGTCCGCTGTGCCCTGGAGAAATGGGAGGACAGGGACGGCAGACAACGGTCTACTGTGCCCTGGGGGAATGGGAGGTCAAGGACGGCAGACAACGGTCCGCTGTGCCCTGGGGAAATGGGAGGACAGGGACGGCAGACAACGTCCGCTGTGCCCTAGGAGATGGGAGTCAGGAACGGCAAACAACGGTCCGCTGTGCCCTGGAGAAATGGGAGGACAGGGACGGCAGACAACGGTCCGCTGTGCCCTGGGGAAATGGGAGGACAGGGACGGCAGACAACAGTCCGCTGTGCCCTAGGGAGATGGAGGTCAGGACGGCAGACAATGTCTGCTGTGCCCTGGGGAAATGGGAGGACAGGGACGGCAGACAACGGTCCGCTGTGCCCTGGGGGAATGGAAGGTCAGGGACGGCAGACACGGTCCGCTGTGCCCTGGGGAAATGGGAGGACAGGGACGGCAGACAACAGTCCGCTGTGCCCTAGGGAGATGGGAGGTCAGGACGGCAGACAATGGTCCGCTGTGCCCTAGGGAGATGGGAAGACAGGGACGGCAGACAACGGTCCGCTGTGCCCTGGGGGATGGAAGGTCAGGGACGGCAGACAACGGTCCGCTGTGCCCTAGGGAGAGGGAAGACAGGGACGGCAGACAACGGTCCGCTGTGCCCTGGGGGAATGGAAGGTCAGGGACGGCAGACAATGGTCCGCTGTGCCCTAGGGCGATGGGAGGTCAGGGACGGCAGACAACGGTCCGCTGTGCCCGGGGAAATGGGAGGACAGGGATGGCAGACAACGGTCCGCTGTGCCCTAGGGTGATGGAAGGTCAGGGACGGCAGACAATGGTCCGCTGTGCCCTGGGGAAATGGGAGGACAGGGACGGCAGACAACGGTCCGCTGTGCCCAAGGGAGATGGGAAGACAGGGACGGCGGACAACGGTCCGCTGTGCCTGGGGAAATGGGAGGACAGGGACGGCAGACAACGGTCCGCTGTGCCTAGGGTGATGGGAAGTCAGTGACGGCAGACAACGTCCGCTGTGCCCTAGGGAGATGGGAAGACAGGGACGGCAGACAACGGTCCGCTGTGCCCTGGGGAAATGGGAGGACAGGGACGGCAGACAACGGTCCGCTGTGCCCTAGGGTGATGGGAGGTCAGGGACGGCAGACAACGGTCCGCTGTGCCCTGGGGAAATGGGAGGACAGGGACGGCAGACAACGGTCCACTGTGCCCTGGGGGAATGGAAGGTCAGGGACGGCAGACAATGTCTGCTGTGCCCTGAGGAAATGGGAGGACAGGGACGGCAGACAACGGTCCGCTGTGCCCTAGGGAGATGGGAAGACAGGGACGGCAGACAACGGTCCGCTGTGCCCTGGGGAAATGGGAGGACAGGGACGGCAGACAACGGTCCACTGTGCCCTGGGGGAATGGAAGGTCAGGGACGGCAGACAATGGTCTGCTGTGCCCTGAGGAAATGGGAGGACAGGGACGGCACAACGGTCCGCTGTGCCCTAGGGAGATGGGAAGACAGGGACGGCAGACAACGGTCCGCTGTGCCCTGAGGGAATGGAAGGTCAGGGACGGCAGACAACGGTCCGCTGTGCCCTAGGGTGATGGGAGGTCAGGGACGGCAGACAACGGTCCGCTGTGCCCTGGGGAAATGGGAGGACAGGGACGGCAGACAACGGTCCGCTGGCCCTAGGGTGATGGAGGTCAGGGACGGCAGACAACGGTCCGCTGTGCCCTGGGGAAATGGAGGACAGGGACGGCAGACAACGGTCCGCTGTGCCCTAGGGTGATGGGAGGTCAGGGACGGCAGACAACGGTCCGCTGTGCCCTGGGGAAATGAGAGGACAGGGACGGCAGACAACGGTCCGCTGTGCCCTAGGTAGATGGGAGGACAGGGACGGCAGACAACGGTCCGCTGTGCCCTAGGTAGATGGGAGGACAGGGACGGCAGACAATGGTCCGCTGTGCCCTAGGGAGATGGAAGTTTAGGGACGTACGGCAGTCAACGGGCCGCTGTACCAGGGCAGGAGGTCGGGGACGTACGGCAGCCAACGGGCCACTGTACCAGGAGCAGGAAGGTTTGTGAGCGGAATGCTGTGGTTTGGGGCTCGTCCGGCGTTTAAATACTCCCCAAAGTGGAGGGGATGGAGTTGTGCCGCCGCCAGAGGCGTGGAAATCATCTCGATGCGCGGAAGATGGTGCGCCATCGGTACCTTCCTTATTTCTGCGGTCAGCTAGCTTGTTGATAGCTGAGCGTCTTTCAATAATATTATTAATTATTTCTCGTCACAATTTTACTTTGTGACACCCCACTCCTACTTGGGGGGGGGGGGTTTGGAGCCCTCTATGGCACCACCTTTAAAGGCGTGAGCCATCTAGGCATCACCTTAAGAGGTGTATGCCACTCACTAAGAGCAACATCTATGCCTGGTCCATGGGCACATATTTACACCGTCCATCTGGAAATTGGACTTTTATGTGTGGCTTGCCAGCCCGTTTACGCTTACCAGGTGTGAGACTCGGAGACACAACACTGGATCCTTATTCCTTGAGAGTCCTGGTTTGGGATCCTGGGACTGTGGGACTACTTCATTGGTAGTTGAGACTGTGTTTGCTCTTCCACATCCATTTCAGTTGAGGAGGGTATTGACTCCTCCACATCCATGACAGTAGGGGTGGTATGGACTCTTCCACATCCCTCTCGGATTCACCACTAGTGTTGGTGGCTGGGGCATGAATCGTGGCCTGGCGTTCAGAGTCAGTCATCTCATTCCTGTGATCCATCACTATGTTGCCCCAGGATGCTTGCCTTGGAACATATGACAACTCTGCTTTGCTATCAATCAAGGCATTGGGTTCGACTCTGTTCAAACCATCCTGCTTGAATATCCTTCTGTCGCGATCCTGTTGTCCTGAGATTCGGATTGTACAGCTGATATTGTTGGGACTGCTGTTGTCTTAGTCCCCAATAAGAGATCGCGACTTATTAGCAGACTTGTAGGATCAGTTGGGAGGATCCCACTCTACCTCTCTCGTGAATGTGTGAATATTCACTCTGTTTTCACGCATAAATTCCATGCCTAATAGCAACTCTTGTCCAGTCCTTCCATTATAGACGCCACTAGTGGAACTGTGATTTGTCCTATAGTTAAATTAGTTGTCAGCTTCCCATTTCATGGGGTAGACCGTCCATCAGCTAATTTCCCATTTCCCCAGGGCACAGCGGACCGTTGTCTGCCGTCCCTGACCTCCCATCACCCTAGGCACAGCGACCGTTGTCTGCCGTCCCTGACCTTCCATTCCCCCAGGGCACAGCGGACCGTTGTCTGCCGTCCCTGTCTTCCCATCTCCCTAGGGCACAGCGGACCGTTGTCTGCCGTCCCTGTCCTCCCATTTCCCCAGGGCACAGCGGACCGTTGTCTGCCGTCCCTGACCTTCCATTCCCCCAGGGCACAGCGGACCGTTGTCTGCCGTCCCTGTCTTCCCATCTCCCTAGGGCACAGCGGACCGTTGTATGCCGTCCCTGTCCTCCCATTTCCCCAGGGCACAGCGGACCATTGTCTGCCGTCCCTGCCTCCCATCTCCCTAGGGCACAGCGGACCGTTTCTGCCGTCCCTGTCCTCCCATTTCCCCAGGGCACAGCGGACCGTTGTCTGCCGTCCCTGTCCTCCCATTTCTCCAGGGCACAGCGGACCGTTGTTTGCCGTTCCTGACCTCCCTCTCCCTAGGGCACAGCGGACCGTTGTCTGCCGTCCCTGTCCTCCCATTCCCCCAGGGCACAGCGGACCGTTGTCTGCCGTCCCTGACCTCCCATTCCCCCAGGGCCAGCGGACCGTTGTCTGCCGTCCCTGTCCTCCCATCTCCCTAGGGCACAGCGGACCGTTGTCTGCCGTCCCTGTCCTTCCATTTCCCCAGGGCACAGCGGACCGTTGTCTGCCGTCCCTATTCTTCCTTCTCCCCAGGCACAGCGGACGGTTGTCTGCCGTCCCTATCCTTTCTGTCCTTCCTTTTCCTACTCCACTGGAGCGGAACCGAGGCCGTAAGGCCGATACAAAATTACATCAAAGTGGTGTCATCAGAGAAGAGCGACCTTCACGCCGTCAGAAGCACCAGGAGGTGCTGTTCACGCCAGCTGAGGAACAAAGAAGAAGGAAGAACTTCGACTTGCCTCCTTTCCCCGCCCACATTACGACTGAGGGAAGTCATCCAGGAGCAACACCTGGGTATCAATCACCCACCTCTGAAGCTACTCAGGGTGTACGTGATAATATTTATATTTTATAATGAAACATTGTTCAAATCAATCATTGATGAGTCTATTCAGATTGAAAAAACATTCATTAGTAGATTACTCTTTATTATTCTTTATTTTGAAATTTTTCCAACACTATTATCAAGTTGGCTTAACCGGCAAATTCAAATTCAAGTTATCAACCGGCAAATTCAAATACTTTATGCTAACCATGAACTGCATGAACTAAAGAAAACTAAATGATATAGGTAGGCTACATCTAAAATAATATTCAAAATAATATAGAAGGGATATTTGCTCATTTGCTTATTCAGCTTTGAATCTTAGTAGAATAACAACATCATAATGTGTCCAGGCTTTGAATGAATTCTTGATCGAATTATCATAGACTACCTGTAATGAGATTTGTGTTGGCGGTCAACAAAGATAAGCAATTTTATTGAAAACATGAAGAATAGAGGATTTTACTTTAGTAAATATATCTGATAATCTTGTTAGTAATTCGTAACGTAGGCTTATAATAGTAGCATTAGAGTACTGTAGATCTACTATATAAGAGTAGATGGCTTGACTGTATGAGCAAGTATAATGTTGCCGG
>NW_024091580.1:0-18518 GCF_014356525.2 Nilaparvata lugens
CTCCCCCGCCATTCAAACACACATACATTATTCAGGCAATTTTACCCATAATACCCACTTCTCATATTCAATGGCAACTGTAGGAAAAACTTAATGTGAAATACGTGCGCAAAGTTCCTCTGCTGCACTCAAGAAACCATTCCGCCCTCGCCTACGGCTCGGACGTAAACGTTTCTTTCGGTGCAGCAAACTGACACTTTGCGCACTAGTTGCACAAATAACTATAGAAGTCCGAAATGAGGTTATGATTCCACTTTCCTGAAAGTTAGTCCTTTTTCACTTAAAAACAACAGGAACTACGAATTTTGAATTTGGCGGTTGAATTCCCACAAAAACAGTAGAAGTGAATATAATTCCCATAAGCTCCTATGAGGTTATTCATACTCAATCGGCCGGGGAGAGTGGGAATAGTCAAATTAGAACGTATGATGCCGTTTCTCATTTGACAGAGAAGATGATGTAAGTGAGAAATTGACAAAATTCAGTGCTGTGTGTGGTGCAATACTATGCAACAATAGGGAAAAAACAAGACAACCACTCAGTTGGAATTCTACAGACTGATGGCTGTACCAATAATAGCTAATGAAAGCGAAGCCTGGGTGTCAATGAAAAAAACTGAGTCCCGTATTCAAGCAGCCGAAATGAGGTTCCTTCGAGCAGTCAAAGGCTACACTAGGTTGGATTACATAAGCAAACAAAAAAAATCTGGTGTGGCGCACTCACACAACTTTCCTTGCAGTTATGAAAATTGATCACCTGACGCTAGTGTTCCTGTGCATCTCAAGTCTACTATTCAAAGATTTGTGACAGGGCAATAACGCTGGAGACATACATGAGGTCTGCTATCTCTTCATAGTGAATGATTTAATAGAATCAACAATAATTTGCAATTGGAATAATCACATTTTCTCGAATTTAAAGCTTATTTTCAATTTTAGGTGAAAATGTTACTGATAATTGTACAGATTTTCTTGCTCAATCTACTCCACTTGATTTTTTTTGTTTCAATTGTATCTGAAGCCTGATAATTGGGAATCTATCTGCATTGATAGGGCGGAGCTCCTGAAATTTTTACAGATATGGACTTGTGGCAGTGATAGAGCTATTGATGACTATTTTAGATATGAATTTGATCAAATCGTTGGAGCCGTTTCCGAGAAGTCACGAAAAACCCTGTTTTGACAACATTTTCGCCATTTTAGCCGCCATCTTGAATTGCATTTGATCGAATTGTTCGTGTCGGATCCTTATAGTGAAAGGACCTTAAGTTCCAAATTTCAAGTCATTCCGTTAATTGGGAGATGAGATATCGTGTACACAGACGCACATACACTCCCCACACACACACACACACACACACACATACAGACCAAACCCAAAAACCAGTTTTTTGGACTCAGGGGACCTAAACGTATAGAAATTTAGAAATTGGGGTACCTAAATTTTTCTCGGAAAGCAATACTTTCCTTACCTATGATAATAGGGCAAGGAAAGTGATAGTGTGTTTGTCTTTTCGGTCCTAAAATTTTATAATTTTTTCAAAGTTTGGAATTTTCCAATTATTTGTAATTAATTTAATTCAATTTAGAAGTATTTTTTCATTTAAAAATGAATTTTGTTTGTATGGATTGTAAATTGAGTGTGTAATTGAAGAATTTTGAAGTGACTCTTATAACCACTAGCTACATTATTTGGACTGTTGTATAAATTAGAACTGGAACCATTTTGGGCGTAAGTTAGCCTGTGGTAGTTGTATAATAATTCTGAATGATTCAATAAATAAATAAGAAACGACGTAATAAGAACCGAACTGAATGTAGAGTCTTTATTGCAAATATTGAAGAAAAGTAGAGAAGACTGGTCCAGCCATCTACTTCGTATGCCAGCAAATAGACTTCCATCAAGCTTGGCACTACACCCCGATGGCGAAGAGGCGTCGGACGACCGATGAAGAAATGGATGCCGCAACAGGCCAACAGAGCCTAATCCTTGAATGACGATGATGATGATGATGAGAATTAATGGGATTTATATTTTCACTGTTCACTGTTGTGTGTGAATTCAGATTTTGGATGTAATAGTATATTTCGCACTTAGGGCCGAAAATAAGACTTTTCCGAAAAATAAACAATATAAATATGAGAATAATTGTTTATTAGGCACTCCCGGAAGCAAGACAGGAAGGTCATAGCTCTAGCAAATCTGAGGTAATCTGAATATCAGGAAATTGTTCAAGTATTTTTATTTTTTTTCTGATTTGTCTAAATAACCTAAAGATTATGTTCAATTATGTAAGAGTTGAGTTTATACTTTTTATTTTTCCAAATGACAATAAGATGATATTATTATAAATGTTTGATTCTTGAATAATAAACACAAATAATGAAATGTTTTCTGATCAGCTGTTTTAGCACACTTGAAATTTGGCCAATCTGAATGTCAACGTCAACAATGCTTGTTGTCGTTGACTTCGGAAGTTTAGGTTAGAAGTTCTATCCTACTCTGAGAATCGAATTTGGATAGTTTATAATATATATCTTATCTGTATTCTATTCATCCAAATAAAATGATAGTATCTTATTGCAGAATACTTATTCAATTCCAGAAGCATAAACTGATTCCGTTTCATAAACCATTTTGTAAACACGTTCACATCAAATCAGAATCAGCTGACTTCAAGGTTATTTTACAGCCCTAGGGCCGTAAAACTTTTACCGGCCTGGTCAGAAAACAATCATTTTCGGCCTCCATATGACGCACGAAAACCAGCTCATTACATCCAAGTGGGGCGAAAAATATGTTTGTCTTAGTCTAATGAATGAATAGAAAAGTATGGGTTTGGAAGAAGCTAGATTTCGACAGCTTAAAAGCAACCCTCTCAAGCTTGCTTGGGCTACCTTCACCGCTACACTATGAAGCTAAATTTGCACACAGCAGTGTATAAATTTCCACTTTGATTTGGCAATCCAGCTTGAAGCAGCAAAAAAAATTGGGGTCAAGCCACAAGAAGCGGTTCTCAGGCGTTTTCAGACAAGTCGGCAGGGCAGGAAACTTTCCGATTGGGTGATTGGGTTGGCGCTTGCGAATCAGCTGATAATCAACCAATCGGAGAGCGGCCTGACCTACCAACTCCTGTGATAACGCCTCGCTATTACAGTATTTAAAAACATAACACTCTCACCTTACTTATTTAATCATTTTTTTTTCATTTTCATTTTTATTTCACCACCGACATCACAAGGATGAGGGGCACGTCAAGGAAGCGAATGAAAGTCGCTACTTTTGAATTACACTCTTCACTGGGAATTCCTTCAGTGAATAGAGTGGATTGTCTGATAGTTAATTGTATATCTAGAGTGAAAAGTACGTCTTTTTCTCCCTGAGGGAAAAGTTTGAAGCCCGAGGCGAAGCCGAGGGCAACAATTTTCCTGAGGGAGAAAAAGTATTTCTCACTCGTGATGTACACAACATTTTTCCTCCATCTACATTTTTTTATAGAAACTGCAAATAAAATCATTTTAATAACTTACGTATTGATGACAATGTTTCCTAACAACATAACCTAAAATCTAAAATTTTAAAACCGGCCGTCTGATTGGCACTGCCGATTGCGCTATCTATCGGCTAAAGTTGTAACAATTATATCAGCTGGTGTTTACCAAAATGGCTGACTCCAGATCATGCGGTTCAGATTTGAATTGCAGATCAAAAATATTTGTTGGCTGGTATTTTGAATGGAATATATATTTTAAAAATTGTATAACTTTTATTGTCTACTAATATTAAGAATATAATATCATACAAACATATTTAATGACAAATATATTTCATGACTTGATCAAATTTCTGGTTGTGGTATTGAATTCAGTTGACTCAATGACATACACCTCTTTATGCTTTCTCATCTGAGCTTAGACCTTCTAACCTATTACAATGTAAGCTTTTAAAATAGAGATGCTTCCCATGTTATTTAAATGGAGTCACTTTTACTCCCTAGGGAGTTTTTCTGTTTTTTACTACCGAGACCGAAAAAGTGACACTTTAGTATTATGTTTCAGGGAGTAAAGTAAGTACTTTAGCCAGTAGGTGGAGGAAAAAAGTATTTTTTTAGAGCTTGCTTAAATGGTTTAGGCTCTTTTATACTTTTTATATCGTGTGGTAGGCAATTATGAAAGCGGAAACTCTGTGTATGTGGCTGTCTCTGTGTTTTCAGCAGTCTACTGTATGGGAGGTCGAAATCGTTTTTTCCTCTTGTATTATGTTCATGTATATTGTGTCTACATGGCCTAACCGTTACATACTTTTTTATATATAGAATTGTCTTGTAGATATAGAGGGATACTACTGTAAAGATTCTGTCAAGATCTCTTGTTTTCCACTCATCCTGTTCTATTCATTGTACTACACCTCCTTTTTCCCATTTTGGTAGAGAGTTAGTGGGAAGGATATCTTTATAAATAAAAATCGAGCCTCAAATTTTGTAACTTTTATGTGTGCGCCGAATTTGATGATTTTTTCTAGTTGTGTTGGTCATGTTCAGGAGCAGGTTTATAGTCTGTCAAATTTATAATCCGACTTCAGGACTCTTTCCTACGGTCCTTCAAAGTTTATTTGTAATCCTTATAGGAGAAGATTTGTGAGCTGGCCACACACAGAAATAGAAATATCTTATTGCGTCATCCAACAGCCGTCGGTTAATCTGTTTTTATATTTTCTTTCTACTGATTCACAGAATTCTAAAAATAATTCCGCGGTACTATCAACTCCAAACTTGGGTCGTAGAACTGGAAATGCTGTAAATTTAGAATATGCACGGGAAAATCAACAGCAAGGAGATATACCATTCAATTCCCCAGCAGCAAGCTGCATTCAACTATATCTAAAAATACAAACTGCTGGACAACTAACTAAGCACATAGGAAGTCCATATTGAGATATGAATGTAGATACTGATTGTTGGATAATTTTCATAAAATATAGTGCTAAGGCTAAGCACACCTGAGGAGGCGCGGCTTGGTGATACAAAGTGTTGATCTCACGGAGATTGCCTTATCACACCGTTCCAAGCCATGCCCGATTCAGTGTGTGTGAGTTCTTCCTTCAAAACCAATAAGCAAGAAGCACCTGAATGCCGCATCGCGCCTTCTCAGGTGTGTATCAAGCTAAAGTTTGTCATGAGATGCATTAACTATTTGGCGGTACGAAGTTCGCCAGGCCAGCTAGTTTTGAATATTCTTTCCGAAGAATGGACATTGTCCAAAGCTCCGCCAATTTATGTAGATGCATAACAATATTATCCATAGTTATTACAAATTGTTTTTTTCATATCATATACAGTTCAATGATTATTTTCTTAGTCTATATTATGTAAATTCATCTATAATTTTTCTGTATTGTAAGCTATTGTATATAAGTGTATAAGCCAGTATATATTGTAATCTACATAAATAAAGTACTCAATCAATCAATCATGTTGTTGTCTTGATCATTGAACTCTCTCTCCTTCTCACTTGTTCACTCCTTCTCTTTCTACCCCTTTCCACCTCCCACTCTTCACCAATCTCCTCTCGACACTTGACAATAATTGTCTAGACTGTCATTGTCTCTTGTTAATATTCTTGATGTAATCTACATAAATAAAGTACTCAATCAATCAATCAATTCTTCCTATCTTCTTCCTCCTTTTCCTTGTTTCTTCCTCCTTTTCTTCCTCCTCCTACTTCTCCAACTCCTTCCCTTGCTCTTCTCATCTAGCCAGTGAGAAGATATAAATAACAATTATAAATAATTATACTATTCAATCTCTGGCTTTGCACAGCTTTGTAGAAGTGTGAAATACTTCTATGAAATTTAGGGCCAGTTTCCGAGCTCGGATTTCAGCTAAGTTCTAGACTTTAAACAGCTGGAGTCAGAAAATTGACTTTCTGGAACGAGGCGTAGCAATACCTCCGTAAACAAAGCCGTAGTGCATTCGTGTGACGTCAGCACAGGTAGGGCTGCTAAACCAATAAAAATTCGTTGATTTCGGCTGATCTTTTTAGCTAGATTTTCTATTGGTCTGGGAGCCCTACCTGTGCTGACGTCACACGAATGCACTACGGCTTTGTTTACGGAGGTGGTGGGCGTAGTCGCAGCTTTTATTTCTCATTTCTATAATCTATTGGAAAAATTTTTCCTTGACAAAATTAAACATTCCTGAATAAATTCAAAATAACTGAAACGAAATCAAACATTCCTTCTTCGACAAATTAACATTCCCAAATAAATTCGAAGTAACTGAAAATTCACAATATTTTCCCGTCATTTCATTCTGTGTTCAATTTCTCGTTTGTCAAAATTCAATTCAAACGTGGACTGCGAGTACGCCCCCGGAAAGCCAATTTTCTGACTCCAGCTGTTCAAAGTCTAGAACTTAGCTAAATCCTGAGCTCGGAAAACGGCACTTAGAAGATGCAGTTCAGACTCGCATAACAAATCATTCATTCATACGAAATGTATTGCTCTTTTTTGAGCATTCATTGTCTGGACAATACGAAGAAACAATGAAGTAGAAAGAGAAGGAGAAAAAACCAGAGATTAGAGTGTAGTAGGACAGTGTAAAAGAAAGAAAAAGAGAGATCAGATCAAAATAAATAAGATGTGATCTTCATATGAGTGTTTTCATAACATAATTTGGACTATTCCCATTAAAATTAGGTAGAGAAATAGTTTTGGGTTTATCCTGTTGATTCTCTCCCAATCATCAATTTGATATTGTGATTGTTGGAAGTGAATAAATGAATAAATGATAATTATAAAGATGCGTTTATGTCTAACTGTTCCTGTACAAATACAAATATACTAAGCATAGCATCATCCGATGAGAAGTGAAATGCGCGTGTTCGTGGCGTATAAGTCTGTATGCATAGTTGAGATACTAAACAAGAGAGCAGAAGTTGATGAAGATGATAACTGATCAGACAGAGATACACAGAGAAAAATCGTCTTTTTTCCCTTTAGGGCTACTATTATCAGATTTTTTACTTATTCCTTAGATTCATATTTCTATTTATATTTATTTACAGAGAGAAATAAATTGAAATCGAACAAGAAAGATATCAAAAATCAAATATAAGAAAGATTTTTAAAAAATTGAAGAAAGGATGTACATTATGAGAATATGTGGAGAGAAAACCACAACATGGAAAATACCACAATAGAACGGAAAAAGACAAAAAGAAAAACTGAAATAAAACGAACTCAAAGAAATTAAGATGATAATGTGTGTTAAGAGGTTTAGATTAGTGGAAGGGTTTGAACAAGAACACAAAGTCTGGAGTAGACAAGACAATGTCAAGAGTGAATCTTGAAGTTCTCAGAGAGTGAGAGAGATGAAGTGAAAAGAAAAAGAGAGTCAGTGAGAGAGAGAGAGTGAGAGAGTGTGAGTAATGGATAGAGGGAGAGAAGGAGAGTGATAGAGTGACAGAGGTGGAAGACATCTTGACGAGAGAAGCCATGCCTTACTTAACAACAGGAAACACCTCCTTGTATTTTCTCCATTATTGACTTCGTTATTAGGCGAATCCCTTTTCGTCACGGATTTCTCGTGAGAACAGGAGAGAGAGAAGAAGATAGAATGATGTAGAGATAGATAGAGAGCGGAAGAGGAATGCTAGGGGGAAGAGAGAGAGGGTGAGTGAGTTTTTGAGTGTTCAGAGAGACTGTTACTTGCCAAATCCCTAAGATATTGAGAGAAAGATTAGATTAGATTTCTTTATTTATGTATGTTACAATATTTACTGGCTTATACACTAATTCACATTAAATGACGATAATGCTAGTTATTATCACAAAGTGATATATTTTCACGAATTTCACAAAGTATAGATAATTAATCAATTAAAATAAACATAGAATGCAATAGAATAACGATAATATAATAATGTGATGTAACTTCATAAATCGGCGGTGTTTCAACAAATAATTGTCGATTCTTTTAGAAAGATATGAAATATCCTTCCCATTAACAAACGACCGAGAGAGAGAGTGATTGAGTTTTTGAGGTTTGAGAGAGACTGTTGCTTGCCAAATCCCTAAGATATTGAGAGGAATCAAGAGAGAGAGAGAGAAAGATATGTTAAGAGGGAGAGAGAAAGATGGTAAGAAATGGAGATGAGAGAGAGAGAGAGAAATTGAGAGGGTTAGAGAGACTGTATCTTGAAAAATCATCCCAATTGTGGAGAGAGTGAGTTGAAAGACTCAGGTTGTGACGGCCAAGACCCGGTTTCACAAAAGCCGGTTGAATTTTAACCGTGATTAACTCTACGAGAACCTATCTGAGAAGGCGTTTTCGAACAGACAGAGAAAGATGGAGAAAGTGAGATTAATAGATTGATAGATAGGGAGAGTTAGAGAGACAGAAAGAGAGAGAAAGAAATAATACAAGAAAGTTAGTCGAGAGACTCAGTTTGAGAAGGCTAAGAGTTGAAATAAGTTATGGTTATGAGGAAGGAAGAGATAGTGAGAAAGTGAGAGAATGAGAGAGTATGATAAAGAGAGAGAGAGAGAGAGAGAGAGAGAGAGAGAGAGTGAGAGAATGAGAGAGTGTGATAAAGAGATTGATTGATTGAGTACTTTATTTATGTAGATTACAATATATACTGGCTTATACACTTATATACAATAGCTTACATACAGCAAAATTATAGATGAATTTACATAATATAGAATAAGAGAATGATTATTGAACTGTATATAATATGAAAAAGCAATTTGTAATATAATAACTATAGATAATTATATTATATGCATCTACATGGATTGGGGAGCTTTGGACATATCCATTCTTCGGAAAGAATATTAAAAATATACTCCCACTAACTCTCTACCAAAGAGAGAGAATGATATTTCAAGAAAGAGAAAGAGAGAAATTGAGAGGGTTAGAAAGACTGTATCTGAAGAATCATCCCAATAGTGGAGAGAGTGAGTTAAAAGACTCAGGTTGTGACGGCCAAGACCCGGTTTCACAAAAGCCGGTTGAATTTTAACCGTGATTAACTCTACGAGAGCCTATCAGAGAAGGCGCTTTTGAAAATACAGAGGAAGGGGGAGAAAGTGAGATGGATAGATTGATAGATAGGAAGAGTTAGAGAGAGAGAGAAAGAAAGAAATAATAAAAGAAAGCTGGTAGAGAGACTCAGTTTGAGAAGGCTAAGAGTTGAAATAAGTTATGGTTATGAGGAAGGAAGAGAGAGTGAGAAAAAGAGAGAGAGTGTGATAAAGAGATAGTGAGTGGGAGAATGAGAGAGTGTGATAAAGAGAGAGAGTGAGTTAGAGAGAAGGAAGCCTGAGGCAAAATGGCAAGTCACAATAGCCAGCAGTCAAGTGGCGTGTTGTGTTGTGTAGTAGATGACTGTGCTTGAAAATTATTCTCAAGTATATAACTCAAGTAATTGCAGTTTAGACACGTTTCTTATTTTTGCGTGGGAAATTATTTCAGTTGTTGCTCTTTTCATGTAGGAGATCACCGCTAATGGGGTGTGAAAATGCTCAGTTGCTCTTCTCATACAGATCTTCTTCTTCTTCTTTTTCTATTTCTTCTTCTTCTTTTCCTTCTTCTTCTTCTTCTTCTTCTTCTTCTTCTTGATACTTTTCATTCTGTCCTAATATTGTGTATCAAGTCATTCATCCATCAATCTCTGGCATTCATTCCTTTCAGATAACGGTCAATTCTCCATCATTATTTGTGCAAAAATGGAAAACAGGGTTTTCGAAAAATATCTTCTCAGATTGGCTATACTGGCCGATCAATCATGATTAAAATTCAACAGGCTTTTGTACGCTATTCTGTTTTAACCCTGCGTCGGGCGCGGCCGATCTGACAGGATCAGGCGTCAGTTTTCCTTACTATTCCCCCACCTTCGCGCTGTTTTGACTTCACTCTCATAGTAGCTTCCTGTCTTTGGACGTTGGTAGCTGCTATTCATTTTTCAGTTAATTTCCGATAGGCTCACTACAGCTCGCCCGATCTGAGAAGCTCACGCGCCCAATTATGGAAAAATTTTCAAGGTAAGATTTTCTGTATTTTTCTATTACAATTCATTTCAAATACCAATTCCATGTACATTCTGTATGTTTGTTCACTTTCATGTGACATAGAATGGTAAAATAAAATTATATTATCTGTGTCTGTCAAAAGATCACTATACTCTAGTTTCTGACAGGCACCTTACTTTTTTTCCCATTTTTTCATGTTTTTTTTCTATAGTGCAAGTTATAGTCATAATTTATATTATAAATAAAAAAACTATTTCATTGCTTGTATTTTCACAACCAGTTCTCAATTTTTGTTGCAGAGGCTGCAATAACGAGTGGCACTTGGTTCAATTTTTCGGACCCAAACCACCTGGAGGAGATCATATGCATGCTGCTGAGTGAAGATGGAGACGCTGCTGCAACCGGGGATTGATTGATTGATTATATGTCTTTATTAGGGCGGAGTTAGGATCCCTAGTCCTCTCTACCACACAACCTGAGGATCTGGGGATCTGGGAGAGGAAAGTGATATCGACTTTCAAGACGAAATTGAAGAGAGGTCTAGAGATTCTGAGAGTGAACAGGATGATTTGTGTCTTCAGATGAGTGTAAAGAAGAGGATGCAAGTGAGCAAGATTTTAAGCGAAAAAATTCTGTTCATCCTGCTCAGCAGTCTGCACAAAGGAGCCTCAAACAACTCGGAATAAATTATATATACTATATTATTATATCTAAAATAAAATGGATTATGGACAGCAATATAATAGCACACTAGGACTGATGATTTTCAAATCTTATAGTTATGTATGAATGTTTAATATCTCCCTGTTTTGAGTAGTTTAATGTTTTGACAAATAAATCATCTCAATTATAACTGAGAGTCAATTTGTGATTTTAATCCTAGAATACATCCGAAATGAAGTTGGGAATAACTCAGATTTCAATAATCAGAAATTTGAGGTTTTTTAGACCATTTGTGTAGAGTGAGCCTGTCAGGCACGCGCCTGATGCAGGGTTAATTCTATAGTACTCTCATAAAGCTCATATTCGTGTATATTTCTTAATTTCGGTTAGTTTTGAGCTTGAAACTATGAATCTATACATGGTTCCATTGCATCTGAGGTTCCGTTTAGAATTTCACAATACATGCAAAAGTTTGAGTAGACATAATTCTACCAAAGCTGGTTAAAGCTAGTATTATAATTTAATATCATGGAGGAATTAGACTTAAGTAAGTCTGTACTTTCAGTACAATTTTTACTGAATCCGCACTTTGATCTTTAATGCAGTTAGCTAATAGCAGATTGTTTTAGATGGGGCGTTCACAATCCAGAGTTATCAAATAGCACTTTAGCTGGCTAAAACAACATTGTGAATACCCTTTTATATCTTGTATTCTAGAGTACTGGTGAATATCTATTCTTATATTATCTATACAAGAGGATCGTGTAGGTTCAACACGAGGTCTAGGAATGCTCTAAGACTAGATGCTCATAGAACATCTTTTTTCCAAGGTAGTCCTGATCACATGAGCACGAAAATATTGAACTCTCTCCCACCTGTTATATATGAGATTGACTCTGAAGTTTGTTGAAGACTAGTAGTTCTGTGAACAGTAGACCTCGCGCTCAATGAGTTACATTGACCTGTTGTTATATTTTCTCGAAATTGATAAATAATTATCAATTCAAATGTCTTGAAAAAATTCAAAATAAACATAGAGCTTTCTGCCCTATCGTACCGTGACGGAATGTGAGTGTGAGCGCTGTTATCAGGTCTGGCTGCAACTGTCTACTAACGTTGATGGAAAGATGCATTTTAAAGATGTTCGATGTTTTGAACGGGTAGTATTATAGTCTACTAGACAGCTGATTTATGATGAATAATTTTATAGTCTGATTTTCACTCTAATATTGGCGTATGAAGGAGGCTCCTTTTTCCTTTTATATTATCCTTGAAATGCAAAATTTCCAGAAACCTTGTATATACGTCGACGCGCAATTTAAAAAGGAACATACCTGTCAAATTTCATGTACATCTATTACCGCGTTTCGCCGTAAATGCGCAACATATAAACATTTAAACATTCAAAAATTTGAACATTCAAACATTAAGAGAAATGCCCAACCGTCGACTTGAATCTTAAACCTCACTTCGCTCGGTCAATAAGTTGAAGGACAAGCTGACGAAAGTGAGGTTTAAGATTCAAGTCGACGGTTTGGCATTTCTCTTAATGTTTGAATGTTCAAATTTTTGAATGTTTAAATGTTTATATGTTGCGCATTTACGGCGAAACGCGGTAATAGATGTACATGAAATTTGACAGGTATGTTCCTTTTTAATTGCGCGTCGACGTATATACAAGGTTTCTGGAAATTTTGCATTTCAAGGATAATATAAAAGGAAAAAGGAGCCTCCTTCATACGCCAAATTAGAGTGAAAATCAGACTATAAAATTATTCATCATAAATCAGCTGTCTAGTAGACTATAATACTACCCGTTCAAAACATCGAACATCTTTAAAATGCATCTTTCCATCAACGTTAGTAGACAGTTGCAGCCAGACCTGATAACAGCGCTCACACTCACATTCCGTCACGGTACGATAGGGCAGAAAGCTCTATGTTTATTTTGAATTTTTTCAAGACATTTTGAATTGATAAATTATTTATCAATTTTCGAGAAAATATAACAACAGGTCAATGTAACTCATTGAGCGCGAGGTCTACTGTTCACAGAACTACTAGTCTTCAACAAAACTTCAGAGTCAATCTCATATATAACAGGTGGGAGAGAGTTCAATATTTTCGTGCTCATGTGATCAGGACTACCTTGGAAAAAAGATGTTCTATGAGCATCTAGTCTTAGAGCATTCCTAGACCTCGTGTTGAACCTACACGATCCTCTTGTATAGATAATATAAGAATAGATATTCACCAGTACTCTAGAATACAAGATATAAAAGGGTATTCACAATGTTGTTTTAGCCAGCTAAAGTGCTATTTGATAACTCTGGATTGTGAACGCCCCATCTAAAACAATCTGCTATTAGCTAACTGCAGTAGCGATCCAAGCGGATAATTTGTGTAATTTAAAGTTAGTTTGAAAAAGTACGATTATAAACATATTGCTGCCGTTACAGAGATAGCTAGAGTTAGCGGACTCAAACCTGCGCTATCTGCTATCTGGTCTGTTAATTTTTTTTCTAACGCATCATGGTAGACGCACACAGATCGTCATCGGACGGACGGCACGCATCGGACGGATCGGATGATTAAATTCGATGCATTGTTTTTAATTGGAGTGCGCATACCTATCCGCATCCGTTTAGGTATACGCACTCCAATTGAAAACAATGCATCAAATCTAATCATCCGATCCGTCCAATGTGTGCCGCCCGTCCAATGACGATCTGTGTGCGCCTACCTTTACGCAGACTTAGCAGATAGTTGGAGGTAGCGAATAGCTCGACTTAGCCAGCTAACTCCAACATAGTGACATATACCCCTAATGTGACAGGGATGAAAAATCTAAAACCATTCAAAATAAGAAATATTTGAAGCCCTCTCCAAAAAATCATACACGACACATAATCACCCCAAACTTCATCCCCATCTGATGATCTGGCACATTTTTATCCACCCTTTATTTCACAGCAGGGGTTAATAAAGTAGTGACTTGTGTATTAATTGGTAGGCACCCCATCTTGTGCCATCATTTCAAAACTTACAACCCTTCATTTTGTTTCAAGAGAACCCTCTTCAAAGAGCCTGCCACTAAAATCTACCGCCATGATGCAAGGAGAGATCAGTATGTGAAGTTTTTGAAACCCCTCAATTTTTTTCTTCAACTATAGTGGGGTCCTCGGTATAATGGCAGTGAAGAAAGATAGATAACAGTGTTGCCGATTCTCTACCTTGCCACTTACAACTAAAATTCACCGCCATGATGCAAGGAGACCAGTATGTGAAGTTTTTGAAACCCCTCAATTTTTTCTTCTTCAACTATAGTGAGTGAGGGTCACGATATAATGGCAGTGGAGGAAGATAAGAGAAGAGCGTTGTCGAATCTCTGCCTTGCCAGTTACCACTAAAATTCACCACCATGATTTAAGGAGTCCAGTATGTGGAGTTTTTTCAACCTCTCAATTTTTTGCAACTAGCCTATAGTGAGTGAGGGCTACGCTAGAATGTCAGAGGAAAAAGATAGGATAACATCGTTGTCGACTATCTGTCTTGCTAAAGTCTTCTGTTAGAGGATAGCTGATACCGGTTGGCTATATCTGATATATTATTAACTGTTCAATCTTGTTTAAAATGATTAATTATATATTTCATTTCTCAAGAAAATACAGTATATTCTTCAATGATTAAATGATCAATTTCCATAATTGAGACTGAATATTTTGTTAAAGAGTTATATTTCAACATTGTTGGAAAATGATCAGGCACCATTGAGTAGCTAGAAAAGAATAGCGCTAACTGCTTTGTTGAATGATAGACAAGGATAGAACACCAATGTTAATCAACCACTGCCATTGTAACGTGGACCTCACTATGAACTAATTTGCGTTTTTTAACATGGCTAAGAGGTCTTATCTCTTCTACAGGAAACAATTTTGCTAATCTGTTTGCAGATTCGTGTTCCTCTCATCTGGAGGCAGAATCGATAATTTAATCTGCAAACAGATTGGCAAAATTTGTTTTCGTTCAGGAGATATGACTTTTCAACTATGTTGAAAAACGTGAATTGTTCAGTACATTATTCTTCTCATTTTTCCGGGAAAAAAGAATGATTATCAATTATGCCTTTTTATGCTCCTAGATGCGAGGAACACGAATCTGCTAGCCGATTAGCAAAACTCTTACCCGTTCAGGAGATATGACCTCTTAACTATGTTGAAAAACGCAAATTAGTCAGTATATTTTTCTTTTCATTTCTCAGGGAGAAATATAATCATTATCAATTTTGCTTTCTTATGCTCCTAGATGGGAGGAACTCAAATCTGCAGACAAATTATCAAAATTCTTCCCCGTTCAGGAGATATGACCTCTTAACTATGTTGAAAAAATGCTAATTGGTCTGTACATTATTTTTCTTATTTTTTCGGGAGAAATGGAATCATTATCAATTCTGCCTTCTTATGCTACTAGATGGAAGGAACACAAATCTGCAGACGAATTATCAAAATTCTTCCCCATTCAGGAGACATGACCTCTTAACTATGTTGAAAAAATGCTAATCATTATCAATTATTCGTTCTTACGCTCCTAGATGCGAGGAACACGAATCTAAAAACAGATTGGAAAAATTCCTCCCAGTTCAGGAGATATAACCTCTAAACTATGATGAAAAATGCAGATTGGTCAAAAAAATATTTTTCTTATTTTTTGGGTGGAGAAGAATCATCAAAAAATTCTGCATTTTTATGCTCCTTGAGGCGAGGAGCACGAGTCTGCAAACAGATTAGCAAAATTTATTCCCGTTCAGGACTTATAACCTTTCAACTATGTTAAAAAATTAAAATTGGTCATTACAAATTTTTCTCTTTTTTTAGGGAGAAATGACAATCATTATCAATTCTTCGTTCTTATGCTCCTTAATGCGAGGAACACAAATCTGTATAAACAGATTAGTAAAATCCTTTCTCGTTCAGGAGATATGTTGAAAAACGCAACTTGGTTCAAACATTATTTTTCTCATTTTTTTGAGAGAAATAGAATCATTATCAATTATACCATCTTATGCTCCAAGATGCGAGGATACAAATCTGCAAACAGATCAGCAAAATTCTTACCCGTTCAGGAGATATGACCTCTTAACTATGTTGAAAAAGAAAAATTGGTCAATACATTATTTTTCGGGAGAAAGAATAAGAATCATCATCAATTCTCCGTTCTTATGCTCCTAGATGCGAGGAACACGAATCTGCAAACAAATTAGCAAATTCTATCTTGTTCAGTAGATAAAACCTCTTAACTATGTTGAAAAACGCAGATTGGTCAAGCCATTATTTTTCTCATTTTTTCGGGAGAAATATAATCTTTATCTGTTGTATCCAGGAATAAATAAATAAATAAATTTATCAACTCTGCCTTCTTACTGCCTAGACTATTTGTTCAATGAAAAGCATTGAATTGGCTATCCATAAGGGATGATGACTGTTTGGAGTGAATCTAAAAATTGTAATTTCCATTATCTGCGACCATTTTTGAGACCACCCCGAGTAAAAGATGAGGGTGAGTTGTTCCCTGTAGCTTTTGGGGTGTCGTTTCATTTGTTGAGAGTATTCTAGAGTGGGTTTTGAAGTTGAGATTCTAAAATGAAAATGGATTGGGAGAGCAAGTCTGGAATAATACAATTTATAAAGGCTGAAAATCAAAATGGCTGAAGCGTTGACTTTGGATGAGCCATCTGCCATGACTTCCTACCATCATTAAACTTCAAAGTGTGAAGCTTTTAGCTCAAAAATTTCTAGTTTCATTCAAAATTTAGACTTTTTGAATGGTTATTGAGTTACTGTTCTAGATTTTTTGATTTTAGACTCTAATAGTATATATTTGATACAAAATTTTCTCGTTTATCTGAGTATTGGAGAGCGTAATGTATTTTGAAAAGTGAAAGTGACATAACCAACATTTTGATTTGGACAGTATTGTATAAATTGGAAATGGGACAGTTTTGGGCATGAGCCTGTTGTGCCTTTCCTCATGTTAAGTATTTGTGCACAATGTGATAAATTAATAAAATAAATAAATAAGAACGAGAAAGCGAGTGTTAGGCGTAAAAAGTAATGACAGTCATGGAACATTACTAGAAGGATAATTATAATTATGAGGTAATACATATCAGGAATGGGGATTGAGCACTTGGGCCGGTTGCACAAAAGCCGGTTGTTAAATTTTAACTGTAATTTATCGCGCTTCTCATTTCTTCTATTCTTCTCTTTTCTTCCTTTTTGTTGTTTCCTTTCCAATCCTCTTCACCTTCTCCTTTTCCATCTCTCTTTCTCCTTCCTTCTACTTTTTCTTCTCACTTTCCTATCATTTTGTATTCTCAGTTTGTACTTCATTCTTCCTATGTTCCTTCTTCCATTATCCACTGTTCCTCCTCCAATTATCCACTGTTCCTCCTCTTCCTCTATCCTTCACGTATTCCTCTTTCCATAGTTTTGTTTCTGATTTATTATCACCTTCTCATCATCATCCAATACTCAGTTTTACTGATTCACTTAGATACTTGAAAATACTTGATACTATATACTATTTTTTGTGTAGTTGAGAAGTTGATATTGTGGTAATTAATAAACCGGTCTTTCTAATTATCAATAAATCAGTGGTTTTTTTGACAATTTCTTAGTCTTTTTCATTCCACTATATACTATATAAAGGAAGGACTGGCTTATACACGTATAGGAAATTATGTTTGAGCATCATCTCGTCTGAATTACTGGACTGATCAACTTGATATTCTGCATAATGGATTATGAATATTGATTCACCGAGAATGTTTATCCACCGAGCGAAGTGAGGTCTTAACGTGCGTACAGATTTACGCGCCGCGAACATGAGAAATTCACTTTTAATGAGATGATGCCAAGCTTTTTATATCTGTATTTTACCGTTTCTGTAAAAATACAAATATAGTCAGCTGATTAAAAGTGAATTGCTCATGTTCGCGGCGGGTATATATGTACGCACCTTAAGATTCAAAATCATGCATTTAATGCATTTTGCATTTCTCTTTATGTTTAAAATGTTTATATGTTGGGCATTCACGGCGAAACGCAGCGATAGATTTTTATGAAATTTGACAGGTATGTTCCTTTTTAAATTGAGCGTCGACGTATCAAGTTTTTTGGAAATTTTCAATTTCAAGGATAATAAAAAGAAAAAGGAGCCTCCTTCATACGCCAATATAGCGTAAAAATCAGACTATGGAACTATTCATCATAAATCAGCTGTCGAGTGGATTTTGAATTGCATGCCTCATTTAATTCAATATCTCAATGTAACTTGGTGAAACATCAGCTGCTATATGGACTATTGATTGCATGCCTCATTGAATGCAATTCTTATGCACTATTGAAGAACTATTGATTGCATGCAATTAATAACTGAAATAACATAGTATTGTCTCTCGACCTCTCTGTGCTTTGAACCACTACCTCCGTAAACAAAGCCGTAGTGCATTCGTGTGACGTCAGCACAGGTAGGGCTGCTACAAAAAAAAAATTCGTTGATTCAGTGATCTATCAGCTAGTGTTTTTGGTTGGTGTAGGAGCCCTACCCCTCTGCTTACGTCACTCGAATTCACTACGGCTTTGTTTACGGAGGTAGTGTTCGAACTCGGGTGTCTGTTGCCAGTAAGTCTTGAAGGAGATTAGCTTTTGATGTTAGCATTTTGATACACCAACCCTAACAGCCATTAGTCCATTTTCACACCGATTTCTCACCGACACGACATACAGGATTACTCTGATGGACAGTATAAGAGGAGGCTG
>NW_024091581.1:0-22015 GCF_014356525.2 Nilaparvata lugens
CATTACTATTATTTGCCTCTCATCTATAATTTTGCTGGGGACGAGATCGCTCAACGTGTAGGTGATATATGGCCGACAACAGCCAAGGATCGGAGAAGGTGGCAAACAATCATGGACAATTTGTAAATATATTGTAACTTTGTTATTTCAAGATGTTTTTTTAATACTGCCAACCAAAAGATTACCTCAATTGAGAGGCTTCTGTTCATTTCATGAATGCCAATAACCTATTTCACTATTATTATTATTTTGCTGAGAACACTTTTTTAATATTACACTATACGCCGTATGCGCAATGTTTCAAGATGCTAGTCAAGCACTCTTTTCAGAGCTCAGCTTCAGTCGTTGACTCATATTATTGTTTGCCTCGGAATCAAACCGTGCTTGACTAACTGATGACAATTTGTTATAAGCTACAGAATGTGATTGGAATATTAAGTTACCACAATGAGATTACTTAGAAGGATAATGAAGATAACTTTCTGTGTAGTTGAGAAGTTGATATTGTGGTAATTATTCATATTAAATGAAAATACTGAGAAATTGTCAAAAACACAGATTTATTGGTACTTAGAAAAACCGGTCTCGGCTGTTGCACCAAATGACTAACTGATGACAATTTATTATAAGCTACAGAATTGTGATTGGAATATTAAGTTACCACAATATGAGATTACTTAGAAGATAATGAAGATAAGCTTTCTGTGTAGTTGAGAAGTTGATATTGTGGTAATTATTCATATTAAATGAAAATACTGAGAAATTGTCAAAAACCACAGATTTATTGGTACTTAGAAAAACCGGTTTCGGCTGTTACATCATTGTCAATATCTGATAGACTAAAACTAAATAAAAGAGCAGCAAAATTTATACTAGTAGGCGAGTACTGCTAATGGTCAAGGGCAGGAACGTCTGTCATTGCCCAGCTGGACAGTCTCCTCCCACTTAACGGTGTCACAAAATGGCGGCTGAAGCAACAGACTCGAAATGATAACAAAATTTACTTCCAGTACAAAATAAGAACCAATAAAACAAGTAAAAGATAATAGAACAAATATGTAAATAGAAAAACTATTGACTAATGTATGCTTACAATGTTATGAAACCAAATTCGTAGTGTTGTATGGTTGAAATGAATCTGGTCATTTAAACTATATTGGGAATTGTTGATGAGTACTTTTGTTATTTGTAAGCCTCTACAATATTCAAATATCTGCATTTGTCATTAACATGCAGAAACTCAACATTCTCCTCAATTGTGAACTTGGATTATTATTTTGTACTGAAAGTAAATTTTGTTATCATGGCAAGTCTGTTGCTTAAACCGCCATTTTGTGACAACGTTGAGTGGAGGATACTGTCTAGCTGGGCCGATGGCAGGCGTTCATGCTCTTGACCAATAGCAGTACTCGCCTACTAGTATAGATTCTGTTGCTCTTGAAATTAGTTTTAGTTCATCAGAGATTGACAATGGTGTAAAAACCGAAACCGGTCTTTCTAGGTACCGTATCAATAAATCGACAAATTCTTAGTATTTTTATTCAATGATGAATTTTTCTTAAAAATTTCAATATCCTACTCATCGAACATGCACGAACTTGTCAAGGTACCTTTTGGTTCGGAGCCCACCCACAACAATAGGTCCGTTCGTAATAGTTTCTTCTATCACTCACACTAACTTAAGCTTAGAGCTCTTGTTTAGCATCAAGTTCAGCAAGATATTATCATGTATTTTGAAATATTCTCCTCCACGATGGACTTGGCTCTGTTGCAGCGAGCTCATTGAATTAGTTTGCAATGGTAATGTGATTGACAATCATCCTGGTTGCATAAAACTGCACGATTTCGTTTAGTTGATTGGCTAAGCTAGTCGCTTGTTCTCCTACTCAGAGCTCTACTACTGTTTCCAATATCCATGAAAAGATCATGATTTGAATATGAAATACATATGTACGTGATGTTGACGGCTGTTGTCGAAACACTCTTCAAGAGTCTAACATTAAAAGATCAACTATAAATACGTCATTGTTCACGAAGAACTCACCGACTAACATGGAAGTATATATATCCACTGAAATATATGTACATATTATACTATTATGTATATCTAACTCACTAGTTGTGTGGATTTTATTGTTATATATGTTACTCACTATACAGGTGTGTACTCTATGTATGTGTATATACAGAGTGAGTCATATATATGGGAACCCTTCAATAAGATAGATACTGTTGTAGATATAATACTGTAACTTTCAGGATAAGTTATTGGTCAAATACTCCACCTTTCGACGTACAACTGATTTTCAACCCCTCATAAGGGGGTGACTTAGGGGTTGTAACTTAAATGTTCTAAATGTAAAAACCTATTCTGTGATACATCATTTCAAAGGCCTTTCCAAAACGAGAAAGATGACATCAATAAAAATGTTCTATGATACTTTCATCCAAAATGGAGGGTGATTGAACTTTATCAATTATTTCTTCAAAAACTAAAACTTCAATCAGCCGCCATTTTGGATAGAAGCTTCATAGAACATTTTTCGATGTCATCTTCCTTGTTTCAAAAAGGCCTTCAAAATGTACCACACAATGGGTGTTTACATTCAAAACATGGGTGTTTATATTCGAGTTACAACCCTTAAAGCTGGGTTTACACCAAAGTTGTTAACAAAATGTTAATAACATGATCCTAATAGATTCTATTAGATTGGACGGAACTTGACAAACACATATGTTCATCATGTGTATGATAAGTTATGTTCAATCTAATAGAATCTATAAGGATTAAGTTATTAACATTTTGCTAATAAGTTTGGTGTAAACCCAGCTTGAGTCACTCCCTTATGAGGTGTTACATTTCAGTTGTATGTCAAAAGGTGGAGTATTTGACCAATAACTTATCCTGAAAGTTACAGTATCATATACACAGTCTCCAACGTATTGAAGGTTTCCCATACATATGACTCACTCTGAATATCTGACTATTTTTGTTGATTCTATGGTATATCTCACCAACTATTCGTGTAGATTCTATAGGTATATGTTATTTACTAAATACATGTGTTAGTATAACTATATGTATTCACCAGGTGCCCGAATATATTTACGAGCGGAGACAAGAGAGCGACATGCTGGCGAATTTGCATGGGAAGGGCATCTTATCTTGCCCTTCAAACGGAAAAGACGGTGACACCCTTAAAGGTCGCCGGAAAGGGTTGAGCGAACATAACTGTTGAGGGTCTGGGGTCTGGCTGCTTCACAAAAGCGACGAGGAGAGAAAGTATGTGAATTCACACATAGGTTTCTGTAGACTTTCAGAACTTCAAGAAATTCAAAACGTCTGTAGTGGACTTTGCAACAATGAGTTTTAGCACACATCAAAATGTTTAAAAGAATATTTAAGGTCTCATTGAATCAAAGTGAAAACTATATATCCAGTCGCAATGTTATCAAGTCGACAAAGATAGATAATGACTAACTGTATAAGTTGAATCAGACAATGCAGATATCAGATACAGCAATACACATACATCATTGACCGAGCGAAGTGAGGTCTAAGAGTCAAGTCGACGGTTTGGCATTTCTCTTAATGTTTAATGTTTGAATGTTTAATGTTTATATGTTTTATGTTGCGCATTTACGGCGAAACGCGGTAATAGATTTTCATGAAATTTGACAGGTATTTCCTTTTTTAATTGCGCGTCGACGTATTTACTAGGTTTTTGGAAATTTTGCATTTCAAGGATAATATAAAAGGAAAAAGGAGCCTCCTCATACGCCAATATGGAGTAAAAATCAGACTATAAAATTATTCATCATAAATCAGCTGACAAGTGATTAAACAGATGTGTGGAAAGCCAGTCTATTGCTGTATTTCCATAAGGTCCATAGTTTCAATCAGGTACTTGTGGATGAGAATACTGGGTGATGTCTACTGTTCACAGAACTACTAGTAACTTCCAGTAGAATTCACTTTTAACAGACAGCATTTCTGATGAATACAATCCTGCTGACAGTTCAAAATCAATCTAGAACCGATGATAGGGAAGGTTTCAGTTCCTCACGATATCAGTTCAACAAATGAGATTTTTTTGAGAGACTAAAACAAGTTGGAACTTTATCCGTTCAGTTCGTCGAGTCTGACGTTATTAAGTGTTCCTGCAGCTGATACACAGGGTTCGATAGATCAGCCAAACCGTTGCAAACTGACGTAGATCAATTGCCAGGAAGGGTCTCAGTCCTCAGGATCTCAGTTCATCGAGTGCCTATTTTGACCATTTCTTAAGAAACTGAAACAAGAGGATAGTTGCGTCGTTCAGTTTATCGGCTCTCACGGTATCAAGTTTTTCTCACAGTCTTCGTTAAGTCAGCAAACTGACGTGGGTCAATCGTCAGCAAATCGTTTGTCAATCGTTTGCAAACCTTTGCAAACTGACGTGGGTCAATCGTCACGAAGGCCTCAGTTCCTCACGATATCAGCTGTTCATCGAGTGATTTTTTTAACCATTTATTGAGAAAATAGAACAAGTAGGAAGTTGAGCCGTTCAGTTCGTCGAATTTTACGTTATCAAGTTTTGATTGCAGGCTGATACACAGAGATAGTCTTTCAGATTGTCAAGTCAGCTATAAAGGTGCGTACAGATATACGTGCCGCGAACACGAATTCACTTTTAATCAGCTGATGCCAAGCTTTTTATAACTGTATCTCACCGTTTCTGTAAAAATACCGATATAGTCAGCTGATTAAACCGTATAACTGTACCTTACAGTTCTGTAAAAATACAGATATAGTCAGCTGATCAAAGTGAATTGCTCATGTTCACGGAGCGTATATAATATGTACACACCTTTTATGTTGCAAACTGACTTTGATCAGTACTATTGTCAATAGTACATAAACTAGAATGTATATATTACTCAATGTTTTAGAGGTAAAAAGTAAAGTAGTTAGAGGTTCATATTATTCTGCTTTTAACAATATGCTGTCATTTATTCGAAATGCTTTGATAATTCTAATAATGTTTTCAAGATGATACGGTATCATTAAAATATACGGTACTGTATCAACCGGAGTTTGAAAAAGCAACGGGAACTTGAGGATCTGAGACTTCGACAATTTGAGACCTTACACCCAGCTGATCCACGATCAACTGAGAACTTGATAAAGTGATTTCCAGCCACAAAAGCGGCGAAGTAAAGAGAGACTTGTATTGGATGATGATTTTCACAGACATGTTTCTAAACTCTTATTGACTTGAAAACTCTCACCATTCCTTATGAATCTTCAACCATGAATGCCTCATTGAACACTATGCATTCTAACAGTGAGTTTTAGTAGACTAATTCACTTCGATCTGTCAACATCCACCACCATAAAAAGCACTAAAGCTTTCCGTTGAATTAATGCTGATAGTTTATAGTGAATCTAGCCCCACTGGAAATTAATTTCAACAGTCAGTATTCATTATAAAAATTATCAATGCTCCCAGTTAAATCAATGCTGACAGATAGCAGTGAATCTATCACCGGTGCTGGTCACTTTGAACAGTCAGTATTCGTTATAAAAATTATTATTGCTCCCCGTTAAATCAATACTGACACTTTGAGGTGAATCTAGCCCCAAAAAAGTTACTCCCAACTGTCAGTATTCCTTATGGGAATTATCAATACTCCCCATTAAATCAATACTGACACTTCGCGGTGAATCTAGCCTCATTGAAGTTACTACCAACTGTCAGTATTCTTTACGAATACCATCAATGCGCCCCTTTCGATCAGTGCTGAAAGAATCAGGTGAATCCAGCACCAGTGATAGCCCGCTGTTCATTAAGACCATGCCGCAATCACCAACTCAAACAATGAACACGACGGAGATCTGCGAACTTTGTCCCACAGAGTCCGTCCGAAAGTAGGTGTAGGGTCTTCCACAACATATACACTAGTCTCTGTATTTGTGTGTATGTTCCACACACCAATAAAATCTCTGTATTTTTGTGTATGTTTTCCACACGAACACAATCCCTTTATTTGTGTGTATGTTTCACACATGAATCTCTGTATTTGTGTGTATGTTTTACACACGGATCTCTGTATTTGTGTGTATGTTCTACACACGAATCTCTGTATTGTGTCGGTATGTTTTACACACAAATACAAAGACACTGATGGCGAGTTTGTTGGGAGAATTTATCTGTGACGTCAGGGATTGATTACGTGATCCGCAAAACTGTCCAGCTGATCTTGATCTACTGTGCACATGTTTTGTTGGAACATGCTTTTTATCTCTATGGCGATAGCATTATGCTATTTCTACTTTCCTTGCCACATTACCATAGGTAAGGAAAGTATTGCTTTCCAAAAATAATCAAGGTAACCAATTTCTAAATTTCTATATGTTTTTTTCAAGGTCCCCTGGGTTCAAAAAACTGTTTTTGGCTATTGGTCTGTATGTAGTGTGTGTGTTGTGTGTTGTGTGGTGTGTGGTGTGTGGTGGGTGTGTGTGTGTGTGTGTGTGGTGTGTGTGTGTGTGTGTGTGTGTGTTGTGTGTGTGTGTGGTGTGGTGTTGTGTGTGTGTGTGTGTGTGTGTGGTGGTGTGTGTGTGTGGGTGTGTGTGTGTGTGTGGTGTGTGTTGTTGTGTGTGTTGTGTGTGGGTGTGTGTGTGTGGTGTGGTGGTTGTGTGTGTGTGTGTGTGTGTGTGTGTGTGGTGTGTTGGTGTGTGTGTGTGTGTGTGTGTGGTGTGTGTGTGTGTGTGGTGTGTGTGTGTGTGTGGTGTGTGTGTGTGTGTGGGTGGTGGTGGTGTGTGTGGTGTGTGTGTGTGTGTGTGTGTGTGTGTGTGTGTGTGTGTGTGGTTTGTGTGTGTGTGTGTGTGTGTGTGTGTGTGTGGTGTTGTGTGTGTGTGTATTAGTGTATGTGCGTCTGTGTACACGATATATCCTCTCCCAATCACGGAATGACTTGAAATTTTGAACTTAAGGTCCTTACACTATAAGGATCCGATACAAACAATTTCAATCAAATGCAATTCAAGATGGAGGCTAAAATGGCGAAATTGTTGTCAGAAACAAGTTCTTCGCGATTTTTTCAAAAACGGCTCCAACGATTTCGATCAAATTTATACCTAAAAAAGTCATTGATAAGCTCTATCAACTGCCCTAAGTCCCATTCAGGTGCTCCGCCCCATCTACGCAAAGTTCGATTTCAGATTCCCAATCTTCAGGCTTCAGATACAATTCAAACAAACAATTTCGAGTGGAAAAGATTGACCATTGAAATCTCTACAATTGATGTTCAGTAACATTTCCACAAAAAATGGAAATATGCTCGAAATTCGAGAAAATGTGATTATTCAATTGCAAACTGTTGGCAACTGTTAAATGATTCACTATGAAGAGATAGTAGACTTCATGTGTCTCCAGCGTTATAGTCCTGTCACCAGCTTGCTCAGATCTTAGAATAGTAGACTTGAGATGCGCGTGAACACTAGTGTCAGGTGAACAATTTTCATAACGGCAAGGAAAGTTGTGTGAGTGCGCCACACCAGATTTTTGTAATGTGTGTGTGTAATTGTGTAATTGTGTATGAGTGTTGTGCGTCTGTGTACACGATATCTCGTCTCCCAACAACGGAATGACTTGAAATTTGGAACTTAAGGTCCTTACATCATAAGTATCCGACACGAACAATTTCAATCAATTCAATTCAAGATGGAGGCTAAAATGGCGAAATTGTTGTCAAAAAAAGAGTTCTTCGCGATTTTTTCAAAAACGGCTTCAACGATTTCGATCAAATTTATACCTAAAAAAGTCATTGATAAGCTCTATCAACTGCCCCAAGTCCCATTCAGGTGCTCCGCCCCATCTATGCAAAGTTTGATTTCATATTCCCAATTATCATGCTTCAGATACAATTCAAACAAACAATTTCGAGTGGAAAAGATTGACCATTGAAATCTCTACAATTGATGTTTAGTAACATTTCCACAAAAAATGGAAATATGCTCGAAATTCGAGAAAATGTGATTATTCAATTGCAAACTGTTGGCAACTGTTAAATGATTCACTATGAAGAGATAGCAGACTTCATGTGTCTACAGCGTTATAGTCCTGTCACCAGCTTGCTCAGATCTTAGAATAGTAGACTTGAGATGCGCGTGAACACTAGTGTCAGGTGAACAATTTTCATAACGGCAAGGAAAGTTGTGTGAGTGCGCCACACCAGATTTTTGTAATGTGTGTGTGTAATTGTGTAATTGTGTATGAGTGTATGTGCGTCTGTGTACACGATATCTCGTCTCCCAATCAACGGAATGACTTGAAATTTGGAACTTAAGGTCCTTACATCATAGTATCCGACACGAACAATTTCAATCAAATGCAATTCAAGATGGAGGCTAAAATGGCGAAATTGTTGTCAAAAACAGAGTTCTTCGCGATTTTTTCAAAAACGGCTCCAACGATTTCGATCAAATTTATACCTAAAAAAGTCATTGATAAGCTCTATCAACTGCCCCAAGTCCCATTCAGGTGCTCCGCCCTATCTATGCAGAGTTTGATTTTAGATTCCCAATTATCAGGCTCCAGATACAATTCAAACAAACAATTTCGAGTGGAAAAGATTGACCATTAAAATCTCTACAATTGATGTTCAGTAACATTTCCACATAAAATGGAAATAAGCTCGAAATTCGAGAAAATGTGATTATTCGAATGCAAACTGTTGACAACTGTTGAATCTATTGAATTATTCACTATGAAGAGATAGCAGACTTCATGTGTCTCCAGCGTTATAGTCCTGTCACCAGCTTGCTCAGATCTTAGAATAGTAGACTTGAGATGCGCCTGAACACTAGCGTCAGGTGAACAATTTTCATAACGGCAAGGAGAGTTGTGTGAGTGCGCCACACCAGATTTTTTCTCCACAATTCTCACTCTTAAGCTGGGTTTACACGCTCAAGCCATTTGCCCAAACTGGCTTGCGCAAGCCAAATTTGCGCAAACGAGCGAAATAAAATTCTTCTGTTCACACGCTCAGTTCAGTTTGTGCAATTTGGCTTGTGAATTTCACTGATACTATCCTAAAAACCAGCTAAACTGCTATCAGTAGCAGTTATCTATAGAAGCAGTAGCTATCCAAATCAGTTTTATATATATCAGATGTTATCCCGATCACTCATAGTATCCATATAACACTCCAAGTCTCCCTTTCAGCTTCTTGGTCAACTGATCGCATTTTTTCTATTAGGTCTCATAAGCATGAGATTTAGCCTAGCGATCACTGAATTCTTTGGACTAAATTTGCCATACACAAGGAAAAGATTTATAAACTTCTATGAAATCACTCAGGAAGTCTTTTTAATTTGCCATATTTATTAATTATTATGATTATACTAATATTATAGACACTATTAATTATGAAACACTTGAGAACTAAACACTAATATATTTAGCATGAAAACTTGAATAGGTAATAATGAATAAAAATCACGAGACAGACAAACTAGAGGTTCAGTTGCGGTCAGGATTCGCGTGCGCATGCGCGAAAACGTACTTTTGGCCTGCCAGTTTGCGCAAATGGCTTGAGCAGTGTTTAAACGCTCATTCCAATACTCCAACCGCAAGCCGATTTTCTGTCAGAACAGAATTTGCTCAAGCCAGATTTTTTGGCTTGTTGCGCAAGCCTCAAGCCACCGTTCACACGCACAAATTCAACTGCGCAAACTGGCTTGCGCAAGTCAGTTTGCACAAATGGCTTGAGCGTCTAAACCCGGCTTTAGTGCGTATAGGATGCAACATCCACAGACGACTCTAGTTTTCAACCAGTTTCAACGAGGTGACTGCAGTAGGCTGGTGCTGACACTACTTCCTCTGTTGTTGACCATTGGTAATTGAATGTGGTAGCATGTTTGACAACAGAATGCTGTAATCCTTTGAAGCCCATCTGTTCGTTTGTGTGGTGGAAGTCACGTAGCAAAAGTGAACGACCGTGATGCGGTGTCATGTGCACCACGCGGCGTTTTTCATCGCGGGCACAGTGGTAAATAATAAATAATCGCCCCCGGAAAGCACAAACACCAATTTATAAACAAATCCCTCTTCTGCGCGCTTACAGTACGGTAGTCATCGGGGCTAACTTTGTTCTATGAACAGAAAAGAGAGGATAGGACAAAAAAAGGAGACCAAGAGAAAGGTGACCAAGAGAGGTGAGATGAAGATAGAAGAACATAGAGAATGAATGTGGAGAGAGAAAGTGAAGTGAATGAGGAGAAAGAGAGGAGAGACGCTGAGAGGAGACCAAGAGAAAAGTGACCAAGAGAGGTGAGATGAAGATAGGAGGACAGAGAGAATGAATGTGGAGAGAGAAAGTGAAGTGAATGAGGAGAAAGAGAGGAGAGACGCTCTATGGAGAGAGGAGTGACAGGAAGAGTAGTGAGAAAGAAAGGAGAAACGCTCTATAAAGAGAGGAGACACGGTGAGAGAAAGAGGAAGAGAGAAGAAATCTGGTGTGGCGCACTCACACAACTTTCCTTGCCGTTATGAAAATTGATCTCCTGACGCTAGTGTTCCCGCGCATCTCAAGTCTACTATTCAAAGATTTGAGCCAGCTGGTGACAGGGCATAACGCTGGAGACATACGAGGTCTGCTATTTCTTCATAGTGAATCATTTAATAGAATCAACAGTTGCCAACAGTTTGCAATTGGATAATCATATTTTCTGGAATTTCGAGCTTATTTTTAATTTTAGGTGAAAATGTTACTGAACATTAATTGTAGAGATTCTCATGCAAAATCTATTCCACTCAAAATTTTTTGTGAATTTTATCTGAAGCCTGATAATTGATAATCTAAAAATTGATAATCAAACTTTGCATAGATGGGGCGGAGCTCCTGAAATTTTTACAGATATGGGACTTAGGGCATTGATAGAAATTATCGATGACTATTCCAGGTATAACTTTAATCAAAATCGTTGGAGCTGTTTTCGAGAAAATTGCGAAAACCCTTTTTTTGACAACATTTTTGCCATTTTAGTCGCCATCTTGAATCGTATTTGATCGAAATTCGTGTCGATCCTTATATGGTAAGGACCTTACGTTCCAAATTTCAAGTCATTCTGTTAATTGGGAGATGAGATATAGTGTACACAGACGCACATACACTCATACACACATACACTCATACACACACATACAGACCAATACCCAAAAACGCTCTAGGAGAGGGTAGAGCGATGATTGATTGATTGATTGAGTACTTTATTCATGTAGATACAATATAATACTGGCTTATACACTTATACACAATAGCTCACAATACAGCAAAATTATAGATGAATTTACATAATATAGACTAAGAATATGATTATTGAACTGTATATGATATGAAAAAAGCAATTAGTAATAACTATAGATAAAATAGATAATAATATTGTTATGCATCTACATAAATTGGCGAAGCTTTGGACATATCAATGTCCATTCTTCGGAAAGAATATTCAAAGTATCCTTCCAACTAACTCTCTACCAAAAGAGATTGGAGTTAGAAAGAGAGGAGAGACGATCTATGGAGAAAATAGAAACAGGGAGAGGAATGACAAAGAGAGGGGAAACAGGGATAGGGGATAGACGGAGAGAGAATAGAGAGAGAAAGAGTGGAGAGACGCTCTAAGAAGACGGGAGAGACGGAGAGAGGAGTGAGAAGGAGAGGAGAGTCGCTCTAAGAAGTGGGGTGAGACGGAAAGAGGAGTAAAAAAGGAGAAGAGACGATCTATGTAGAGTAGAGAAAGAGGGAGAGGAGTTTCCGAAGTAGGAGTGAATTGAATTGAATTGAATCGCTGCCTTTATTAAAAACCTAGGAGGGCGAAGTTAGTGCGCAGCCGGCCCTCTCTTACACTTAACCCTCCATACAATTCTAAGTTACAACTAAAACATCATAAACAATGAACTAAAGTAGAAGAAAACAATAACTTAGAAAACAAATCAACAGTGAGAGTGAGAAAGAGGAAATACGATCTATGGAGTGAGAAGGAACAGTGAGAGGAGTAAGAGGAGATACGTTATATGAATATAGGAGTGAGGAAAGGAGAAGAAACGATCTATGGAGAGAGGAGAAACAGGAAGAGGAGTGAGGAAGGAAGGAGTGACAGAGTGAATGGAGGTGTTTGAGGAATGATAGTAAGAGAGTGATTGATTGATTGTGATTGATTGAGTACTTTATTTATGTAGATTACAATATTACTGTCTTATACACTTATATACAATAGCTTACAATACAGCAAAATTATAGATGAATTTACATGATATAGACAAAAGATATCAACTCTCTCACTTTTTGTGAGAGAGTGGGAGATAGTGGAAATGAAATAATAGTGAAAGAGAAGACAACGAACGTTTTTTGGTTCAGTTTAAATGTAGCTACCGCCATAAAAACAGCGCTTGAACGCATGTTGCAGTGTGCAACCCACAGTAGCACAGTATACACACAACACACAGTAGTACAGTTCAGTTCAGTTCACAGTCGAACGCGCGCGTCTTTTTTTCGTCGCTCTGTGTGCATGCTTCGCTACTTTTCCCCGGCAACAGATGAAAGGTCGCCGGTTCTTTCCCAACAAAATGACAGCAACAGTGGAAAAGTTTTAGTGGAGACATGTGTGTGTGTAACCTTCAACTGTGAGTGACACATACGCGCACACACACAAACCAAACATAACCAATCTGTGGAAAAGCCGTCCTTTATGAATAAATGTAGGCGAGACAACTGGTAATGGCTTTGACCACCCTTGTCGATATTTAGAAAAACGTCCGGGCAATGGTACTCTGTTGACAATATGGCTTCCACCTTTCCATCTCTGCGTCAGCTGCCGCAGAGAAATATCAATGGATGGATTCAATGAAAATAATTGTCACTCAACATCGATTTCCCATTATTTGTTTCGGTTCTAATGGAACAAAAAGTTTATGAGAGAGTAGGAGTGGCAGAAAATCGGAGGGTGGAGAAGTGAGATGGTAACTCGGAAAATTCTCTCCCGTTAATAATATTCGTATGGCTTTTATTGGAGGGGAGTTCCTGTCGGAAGTTTCACCTTGCCTGGATATATCGTTTAAGTTGTCAATGAGCCTGACGACTGTTATACACCAGCCGAGACCGACACTTAACGTGCTCATTCGATAACAGGGAATTCAATATATACAAACTCAGTATATACTCGTATGTGAAAATATATAGCAAATTGGTCACTACATTATTTTGCTAATTTTTTCGGGAGAAATGAAATCATTGTCAACTCTGTCTTCTCATACTCCTTGATGCGAGGAACTCGAATCTGCAAACGGATAAGGAAAATCTTTTCCTACAGTTACGTTGAAAAGTGGCCATTGCTGCACTGATTACAGAACGCAAAGAATCACTTTTCCGCTCTAGTGCGGGAAAAATTTTTCCTGCACTCCAGATTTGCAACATGGCAACGCAAAATAGGTTATATAAAGCAACAGTGCAGAAAAATCAAAATGAAGTTGGTAACAGTGACTGCTGTGGCTGCTATAGTGAGCAGAGGTGCAACGAAGCACAACCAGCAAATTATTAAGTATATATTATAACCAACGACAACGAGGATTTTAGGATTAAGGTTTTTATCAATAATAAATTACACAGAAGAACATTTGATGCATTTCAGGCAATTTATCCATAATTACCCACTTCTCATATTCAATGGTAACTGTAGGGAAAATTTTATGTGAAATACGTGCGCAAAGTTCCTCTGCTGCACTCAACAAACCATTCCACCCTCATAAACGTTTCTTTCGGTGCAGCAAACTGTTACTTTGCGCACTAGTTGCACAAATAACTATTTCCATTCAGAAGATATGAGCACCTATGATATGATTGTTTAAACAAAGTATAATATATCATAAATACATTATTATACTCATTTTTTCGGGAGAAATAAAATCGTTATCAACTCCACCTTCTCAAGCTCCTTAATGCGAGGTACTCGAATCTGCAAAGACAGATCAGGAAAATGAATTCTGATCAAGATATATGACCACTTGAATATATTGAGAAATGCAAATTTGTCGGTACATTATTTTTCTATTTTTTTCGGAGAGATAAAATTGTTATCAACTCTGCCTTCTTATGATTCTTGATGTGAGGATCTCCATCTGCAAACGGATTAGAGAAATTCAATCCCGTTCGAGAGATATGATCACTTGAATATATAATCGCAATTGTTTGAATTGAAAATAGTACATTATTTTTCTAATTTTTTCGGGAGAAATGAAATCATTGTCAACTCTGTCTTCTCATACTCCTTGATGCGAGGAACTCGAATCTGCAAACGGATAAGGAAAATTCTTTTCCTACAGTTACGTTGAAAAGTGGCCATTGCTGCACTGATTACAGAACGCAAAGAATCACTTTTCCGCTCTAGTGCGGGAAAAATTTTTCCTGCACTCCAGATTTGCAACATGGCAACGCAAAATACTTAGTAGGTTATATAAAGCAACAGTGCAGAAAAATCAAAATGAAGTTGGTAACAGTGACTGCTGTGGCTGCTATAGTGAGCAGAGGTGCAACGAAGCACAACCAGCAAATTATTAAGTATATATTATAACCAACGACAACGAGGATTTTAGGATTAAGGTTTTTATCAATAATAAATTACACAGAAGAACATTTGATGCATTTCAGGCAATTTATCCATAATTACCCACTTCTCATATTCAATGGTAACTGTAGGGAAAATTTTATGTGAAATACGTGCGCAAAGTTCCTCTGCTGCACTCAACAAACCATTCCAAACGTTTCTTTCGGTGCAGCAAACTGTTACTTTGCGCACTAGTTGCACAAATAACTATTTCCATTCAGAAGATATGAGCACCTATGATATGATTGTTTAAACAAAGTATAATATATCATATACATTATTATACTCATTTTTTCGGGAGAAATAAAATCGTTATCAACTCCACCTTCTTAAGCGCCTTAATGCGAGGTACTCGAATCTGCAAAGACGGATTAGGAAAATTGAATCCTGATCAAGATATATGACCACTTGAATATATTGAGAAATGCAAATTTGTCGGTACATTATTTTTCTATTTTTTTCGGGAGAGATAAAATTGTTATCAACTCTGCCTTCTTATGATTCTTGATGTGAGGATCTCGAATCTGCAAACGGATTAGAGAAATTCAATCCCGTTCGAGAGATATGACCACTTGAATATATAATCGCAATTGTTTGAATTGAAAATAGTACATTATTTTCCTAATTTTTTCGGGAGGAGTAAAATCATCAACAACTCTGCCTTTTTATATCCTTGATGCAAGGATCTCGAATCTGAAAACGGATTAGGAAAATTCAATCTCGTTCAGAGGTACGACCATGTGAATATATTAAATAGCAAATTGTTGAATTGAAAATCGTACATTATTTTTGTCATTTTTTCGGAAGAGATAAAATCATCAAGAGCTTTGTCTTCTTATGATCATTGATGCAAGGAACTCAAATCTGCAATTGGATTAGAAGAATTCAAACTCGTTCAAGAGATATGGCCACTGTAATACATTGGAAAACGCAAATTGGACAGTACATCATTTTTCTCCTTTTTCTGGGAGAGATGAAAATCTTTATCAACTCTGCCTTATTATGTTACATGATACGAGGATCTCAAATCTGCAAACGGATTAGAAAAATTCAATCTCGTTCAAGTGGTATGACCACTCAAATATGTTGAAAAACACAAATTGGTCAGTACATTATTCGTTCATTCTTTCATTTAGTTCATTATTATTCTCATTTTTCCGGGCGGAATAAATTCATTGTCAATTCTTCCTAATTATGATCCTTGATACGAGAAACTTGGAAGGTGTTCAAACACCTATGTTGGCATGGAGATGATACAATAATAGATCTTGAGAAGTTACCTATGATGTTTAAGTTGACACAATATTGTTGGAACTTGTACATAACAGAACTATTCAATGAATTCATGATAATTTATTATTATCAGACAATATTCTAGTGTTCAATCAATCTTATTCCACCAGCTTTCAACACTTTTGATCAACTCTCCATTTTGTTCAGAGTCTAGCAATAGTGAGAGTGAAATACCAATGCATCAGTCTAATCTGTAAAGTGACAAACTGAGATCACTACAACAGATCTACAAGATGAATGAATACTTTGTGAAAAGAATAACTTCTTCCCCTGTACTTTCCATCCAAGTTATTGTCTCTCAGTCCTGGCCTTCGACTCTGGACATCCTATCGAATCTTTTCTTCCCTGCTGCTCCTGAAAAAGCACAATGGATGAACAGTGAAAGGGAATAGCCCCTCTTTTTCCAGTAATCACAATCTCAACAATAGAACACTGACAAGTTCGGCTCTTGTTCAGCAATCGGGGAAAGTATTTTTCACTTGAGTCCCATTTGCATTTTCCTGATTAAAAAACAAATAGAAGCTTCCAGACTACTTCAATGATCGAGCTGTAATTGTGATACAATGATCGACTCCTAGTTAATCAGTATCAAGTAGTTGTGCTTCCTCTATTTAACCTTCCAATCCTTTTCTTCTAGTTTTCCCTTTCTATTCTAAACTACAATGATTAAGCTGTGATAATGTAATATAGTACAATAAATGACTCTCAGTTAATCAATATCAAGGGTTTGTGCTTTTTCTATTCAACCTCCCGATCCTTTCCTTCTAATTTTCCCATTTTGTTCTAAACTACAATGATTAAGCTGTGATAATTGTAATATAGTACAATAAATGACTCTCAGTTAATCAATATGAAGCGTTTGTGCTTTTTCTATTCAACCTCCCAATCCTTTCCTTCTAATTTTCCCATTTTGTTCTAAACTACAATGATTAGCTGTAATAATTGTGATAAAGTACAATAATGACTCTCAGTTAATCATATGAAGCGTTTGTGCTTTTTCTATTCAACCTCCCGATCCTTTCCTTCTAATTTTCCCATTTTGTTCTAAACTACAATGATTAAGCTGTGATAATTGTAATATAGTACAATAAATGACTCTCAGTTAATCAATATGAAGCGTTTGTGCTTTTTCTATTCAACCTCCCAATCCTTTCCTTCTAATTTTCCCATTTTGTTCTAAACTACAATGATTAAGCTGTAATAATTGTGATAAAGTACAATAAATGACTCTCAGTTAATCAATATCAAGGGTTTGTGCTATTTCTATTCAACCTCCCAATCCTTTCCAACTAATTTTCCCATTTTGTTCTAAACTACAATGATTAGCTGTAATAATTGTGATAAAGTACAATAATGACTCTCAGTTAATCATATGAAGCGTTTGTGCTTTTTCTATTCAACCTCCCGATCCTTTCCTTCTAATTTTCCCATTTTGTTCTAAACTACAATGATTAAGCTGTGATAATTGTAATATAGTACAATAAATGACTCTCAGTTAATCAATATGAAGCGTTTGTGCTTTTTCTATTCAACCTCCCAATCCTTTCCTTCTAATTTTCCCATTTTGTTCTAAACTACAATGATTAAGCTGTAATAATTGTGATAAAGTACAATAAATGACTCTCAGTTAATCAATATCAAGGGTTTGTGCTATTTCTATTCAACCTCCCAATCCTTTCCAACTAATTTTCCCATTTTGTTCTAAACTACAATGATTAAGCTGTGATAATTGTAATATAGTACAATAAATGACTCTCAGTTAATCAATATGAAGCGTTTGTGCTTTTTCTATTTCACCTTTCATCCTTTCCTTCTAGTTCCCTTCTCTGATCCAAGATTAACTTCTATTCTCCACAGGATAGTAAAAATAGAATGGACAATTTTGAAAGGTCTCAGGTTGATTACTATTGAGTACTCAATCTTTTTGTATCAACATTCAATCTTCTTCATTCAGTTTTTTCATCAGTTCTAATGTACAGAGAAAATCAAAAATCAGTTGCTAGCTTATTTTTAGTGCGGATGAGCTTTTTTCACTGTCAATCCAGTACATATCTACTACATGGAATGAATTTATTCATAATTTTTTGATTGTATGGTAGATATTGTGAAGTTTTCCCACAATGAAATGATAAGTCAATGATTTGTCCAATACCACTATATTATTTTTGCAGATGGAAATAAATTGGAAGTTGCATTTGTTCAAATGCAAATTAATGAATAATTATTATTAAACGAAAATCACAATTAAATGCCGTAAATCACCATGAAGACTTCTGGTAGGCCTACTTAAAATATTGACAACAGAGTAAACAGCTAGATGGAAATTTGATGATAATGATTTTTGTATAGTAGCGCTCAGCGAATTTCCATCTAGCTGTTCACCCTGTTGTCAATATTTGCAGTAGCAGAAGTCTTCGGGGTGATTCACAGCATTTAATTATTGGGATTCTCGTTTAATGATAATAATATATACTATTTTTGTTCAAAATCGCTCCACATCACATTAGTTATATTATCGGTACCAGTAGTACCGGAGTTATTTTCTACAAATATATTGGTTATTATTATTAAACGAGAATTCAAATTAAATGCTGTATTTCACCCCGAAAACAAAAAAATAAGTCTTCGGGGTGAATCACAGCATTTGATTTGGATTTCCGTTCAATAATAATAATTAATTCATCAGCATTTGGATAATTGCAATATCTCAGTAATTTCCATCTATAAATATATTAGTGTTAACAACAAGTATTATTATATTACATTATGTTTATTGTAACATGTATCGGCTACGAATGTTTTAACTGTTAAAGTGAATTGTATTATTTTGTAAGTGTATGAATTCATGGAGGGAAATTTTTGTGACTTTCTGTAGGCAGCATCTCAATACATCACAATAACAATTCTAATTGATTTCAGCACTTAATAAAAGCATTGATGGCTCTCCTCCTCAATATTCTTTGCATTTCTCACAACTCATCAAATCCATATAGTTCTATAAAGTTCCAACTTCCAATTCTCCGTCAATATTCAACCAATTAACAATTACACGATACAATTTACTCAATACGATTCTACTAGTATAAACTGTTACATGAACAAACATGAATCGTATGCACATGTACTGTTAATGTACAGAAATTATCTGTCTGCCCGGAACTGACAAATAATTTTTTCCTACAGTTACCTTGAAGTGTGCCATTAAGATTAATTATTATTATCTTTGCATTTCTCACAACTCATCAAATCCATATAGTTCTATAAAGTTCCAACTTCCAATTCTCCGTCAATATTCAACCAATTAACAATTACACGATACAATTTACTCAATACGATTATTCAATCAAGGGAAGACTATTATCAGAGTTGACGTCCCACTGTATATCAATGTATGCCTTCAATGGATTCTATCAGAGCGTAATCCAGGCAACAACCCTTTGAAGTGCGACTTTTATTGTATTATGATTGCCGTTTGAACATGTCATAGACTGAGTAATTTGAATTACCCGTTCTCACGTGAAACGCGTATTAAATCGTCGTTTTAGTTCGGCAAATTGATTGCTAACGTGATGAGAAAAGTTTTTCAAGCCGGGTGGTCGAATCGTTCACGGACTGAAATGCTCCGCTAAACTTCATCCATAACACGAATAAGCTCTTCATCATTCTGTAAAATAAATGGAATACATGTATTCATATGAAGCTTGACACGTGACAGTATTTTTAACATGAATCATTCCGCTTGTAATAATTATGAGGCATTGATCAATTATATAAAGGGTAACAAAACATTACATGAAGTTTTCTAAATGCTAAATGCAGTCCTGTTTGTTAGCTTTCATCAATATTACCCGCTCACCTTGGGAATAATGCAAGATCCTTTCTATAGCACTAACAATCAATGGGCCATATGAATAAAGTTGAGCATTTGCTCATACTTCTAAATATGGATATTTGCTTCATTTTCTATGATAAACGTGAGCAAAACTTCTGTTCATGCTCATAAAAAAAGTTTGAGCATTTTTGCTCAAAAGTAAAAGCTTTTGCTCAAAATTGTATGAATAAACTAGAGCATTTGCTCACCTTTTGAAGCAAATGCTTCAAAAAAGGTGAGTATAGTCTAGAGCAGCTTATCACCTTTTCATAGTAAAATGGCTCAACTAATTCGTATGAAGAAGAAGAAACTATACCAGATACTATCACAACCAATAGTGAGAACTATGAAACTCTTTTCAGATTCAACCATGATATATATCACCATTATTCCTACAAAATGAAATACAAAAGCTACCTGTTATAAAGATAGCCATCACAAAATGGAATAGGCATTTAAGAAGATGAGAGTGTAGACGATTATAAGAAGGCTATTGATATTATAAGAAATATGTTGAAGATTATTATAGAGATGACATTTTTTCACGCTATTATTTCAAAATTCTAACTCAACTAACCTAAAACTCTATTCATAAATAGAAAACAGAGCAGAAGACACAAACACAAGCGGTGCACCCTAATTGCATATTGAGCATAGTGAGCTATAAAAAAAAGTAAGGCTACAAAAGTGAATCAGCTGATGAAAAATCTTTAAAATACGTGAGCATTTGCTCCAGAGTTCAGGAGCATAAGTTAAGAGTATAAGGTATAGCTTATTCATATCAAAATGAGCAAATGCTTTTGCTTCTTCCTTTTGCTCATGAGCAAAACTTATGCTCAATGCTTTTGCTCATGAGCATGTGCTCTGGTTTTATTCATATGGGCCATTGTGTTTTCAAGAAGTTGATAGCTGGAAGCTCTTCACATTCACTGATATCATAGAGGAAAAATAGCATTACGCCATACTATTTACGGGCGAAAATAAATTGGAAATTGAATTTGTTCAAATGCTAATTGATGAATAATTATTATTAAACGAAAATTCAAATTAAATGCTGTGAATTACCTCGACGACTTCTGCTACTGTGAATATTGACAACAGGGTAAACAGCAAGATGAAAATTCGATGAGCGCTACTGTACAGAAATTATTTGTCTGCCCGGGAACTGACAAATAATTTTTACCTACAGTTACCTTGAAAAGTGGCCATTCCTGCGCTGATTACAGAACGCCAAGAATCACTTTTCCGCTCTAGTGCGGGAAAATTTTTCTCTGCACTCCAGATTGCAACATGGCAACGCAGAATAGTTGGTGGGTTATATGAAGGATTAGTGCAACGAAAACAAAATGAAGTTGGTAACAGTGACTGTGGTATAGTGAGGTCCACGAGCTGGAGGACAGCACAGTGCTACTACCAACACAGCACACAGCCGCCCCGCCATTCAAACACTACTACATTATTCTATTTTATTTATCAATAATAAAATTACACAGAAAAACATTTGATGCATTTCAGGCAATTGTACCCATAATTACCCACTTTTCATATTCAATGGTAACTGTGGGAAAAATTAAATGTGAAATACGTGCGCAACGTTCCTCTGCTGCACTCAACAAACCATTCCGTAAATGTTTCTTTCGGTGCAGCAAACTGTCACTTTGCGCACTAGTGCCACAAATACTATTGTATAGTAGCGCTCATCGAACTTCCATCTAGTGTAACCCTGTTGTCAATATTCACAGTAGCAGAAGTCTTCGGGGTGATTCACAGCATTCAATGGGATTTTCGTTTAATAATAAAATAATATTATCCATAACGTTTTCCATATGAAGATATCTTGTGTGTGTTTTTTTTTTAATTTGAAAAATGTTCAGGCCTAGCCTACTCATTGACTTTTGTAAATTTCAAAAATCATCAATTGATCATCTTAAATAGAATACAGAATAGGCGGAATAGAGAGAGAAGAAGGAAAAGGTGAGAAAGAGAAAATAGCAGAAAAAGTAGAAGAATTTTTCAACAGGATGTCAAGAGGTTGATTACCGTTAACAAAACAGAATTACACTTTTCGATTTTATCTGAGATTTTCGAACTGCTCATATTCTAGACAGCGGGCATCTACATTATGATTGTACAAATGATTCAGCATTATCTGTTGTTAAAAATTCCGATGAACTTTGGAAATGCTTGTACGATATTGCAGATAAAAA